>NC_053440.1:3356223-3582422 GCF_007990345.1 Gossypium hirsutum
AGAAATTTCCATGTTTTTACAGTGATTGCAATCAAATTCAGTAAGCATACCATCTTCTCCTGCCTTATGCTTCTTCTATGGTAACTCTTGTTTTTTTTTTTCCATTTATTATAATAAATCTGATGCTTTGCAACTATTACTATTTAAGTTACTTACATTGTTTGTGTTGTTTGCATTTGTTTTTAAGATATTTTTATGTCTGTTGGCATTGCTTCTATCTGTCGTTTTCTTTTTGTACTTTATTGTCCCTTTTCTTTTCTTTTTGGTGATTCTAGCTCTAGGACTTTACCATTTATTACAAGAAATAGAAATTAAAGAAGATGGATGTCTACTTGCATGCTAATCACGATCTATTCTAGGGATGCAAGTAGACTTAGTAAGCCAGGGAACCCTTGTAGATTTTCCTTGTGAACCACTAACTTGATCATCTATAATAACTATTGTCTTTATTTGTGTCTGACTGCAATAAAGGGTAATTACTAATGAAGTGAGGGAGGTGGAATTTAGAGATCTTTGATAAATTAAGCTTAAAGCTTGGGTTGTTTATGTTATATGCATAGGCTGAGCGAGGCTTAATAACGTATGGATGCTTTGAGGAGTCCCTGTTTTGAATTTTAGAATCATATGTAATTTCTTTAAAAATTGGCATTAAATTGTTTTTAGGTTTTATAATAACATTTCTCTTTGTTATGTTATTATGCAACTTATTTGATTTAACGTCTGATGCTTTCAGGAGTCCCTGTTTTGAATTTTAGAACCATATGTAATTTCTTTAAAAATTGGCATTAAATTGTTTTTAGGTTTATATATTAACATTTCTCTTTGTTATGTTATTATGCAACTTATTTGATTTAACGTCTGATGCTTTCAGGAGTCCCTGTTTTGAATTTTAGAACCATATGTAATTTCTTTAAAAATTGGCATTAAATTGTTTTTAGGTTTTATATTAACATTTCTCTTTGTTATGTTATTATGCAACTTATTTGATTTAAAATTTTAAACATTTATTTACTTAAATGTTTTTGCAGGAGCAGGTTTTATTTGGTTTAAGATTCTCTAGCTTGACAATGTTAAAGCAAAATTCGGTTGGGTAATTTCTTATATCTACTATAATGTTCTTGATTTTCATTTTAATTTTCACAGACACACACTCTCTTCCACTTTGTCATAGGGACATGAAGAAGTAAGTTATTTGAATTTCTCAACTTAATGGCAATAATTGTTGTGGCTTGGCTTACATGTGAATTTACCTTGTTCTGCATTAATTTTGTGAAGTACCACTAACCAATGGCAAATTTAATTTGCATTTTGTTTTCTTTCTTTTTCATAAGTTTTGCAAAAATTAAGTCCAAATATTGATTCTTATCTTGATATGTAATTAGCTCTAATTTCAAATAAAAATTTTCTTACCTTATAATGCAGGCTGAGAATGGGTCAGGTGAGCAAAGTTGTGGAGGTTGAAGGTTTGGAAATTTATTGTAGCATCTGCAATGCTGCCAAGGATTTGAGCTTGACATACTGGGGGTTCTGAATCCTGGTTCAATTCACACCGTGTTGGTGATAAGTCTGAACATATAGTAGAGCCATTCAATGTATCACTGTCTCTTTTGGTATGCAAATTTTATTGAGCTTTTTAGTTCTTCTGCTCAAGATTTATTCCTGTTTGAATTTCTTTGTAGTCTCTATGTAATGTAGGTATTGGTTGGGATTTCTATATATCTCTATATCTGCTGAAAAAAAAGAGTAGTCTGTAGCAAAGCTAGGGAGCTGCTTTAAGGCAATCATAGTTATATCTTTTATGAACTTTTCTCTTCAGGATTTTTTGATCTTTGCTTGTGATAACAGACTCTTTTGTTCTATTAGTCTCTTTTATGACTAAAATCAGTTAACATATAGTGATTTTATTATTCTGTAACTCTCTCTGCCTATGCCTTGTGTTTTACTTGCATCCTTAATGTGGCATCATGTGAAGCATGTCAGCATCTTGAAGGGCCTAGGTGGACCTTGTTTCTTTTCCCAGTTTTCAAGAAGTCTAATTCTGTTTTAAAATCTGTCCCTGAATTAGATGACTGTTAAGTTAATTACAGCATTCCACAAGATGATAAAACAAAAGGAAAACTTTATTCTGTTTTCTTGGATGGTGGGTGGGATAAGGAGCTATAAGGAATTGCCTTCTATTGTTTTCCAAAAAGCATTATGTTAATTTTGAACATTTGTTTTCTGGTTTCAGTTTATTGATGGTAAGGGCAGAAGCATTTTGTAGATTTAAGTGAAAAAGATAGGTTATGAGTTTAAAAGTTATGTGCTTACGTCTTGGATAAAAACTCTCATTTTCAGGAGGGTGGTTTTTTAGAAGGTCTAAATTTAATTTAACCTTGTCGGGTAGAGCTGCAAATGAACCATGGCATGTGCTTGCATGTTAAGAGCTTAGCATGTCTCAATGTTGCTGCTTGTATTCAACTTAATATTTAGCTTTAAAAAACCTGCTTGCTAAGCTTGATAGAAGCTTATCAAGTTTTTCCCTAACCCTTATCTTTTGGCTCTATATTGTTGTGTTTAAAACCAAAACAGTCAGTGGTCTTGTTTAACAAGCTTTAGTGGTTGCCATTGAAACCAATAACTGTAACTGCATAATTTCATGAAAATTTGGTGCAGCTGTATCTAGTTTAGGCTTGGCTTAACTGTATTTACCTTGTTGCCTAGCCTTAATCTTCTGATTCAGTGCCGCTCCATTCAGATCCAAAATAAGCGATAAATGTACTTCATGAGTTTTGAGAGGATAGCATAAGAAACCGATTTCCGTAATCCTCAGAAATTCATGCAAATTTCAATAAAAAGCCTCAGGGATATTGTAAAAGTTCAAAAAAGATACACTGTACAGACTATCATTTATAGAAAGAGAAATATGGTTATTAAATACCATGGCCAGAAGATTGACAAGTTAACATAAACTGTTCTGGGTTTTATTTTATGAAGGTTTTGAATGTGGATATAGAATATAGATAAAGGGATTAGGGAGACTTCTTGCTTCTTTCTCAAATTACATATAAGTAGTCATCAATGTTTATAGTTTTATATTACTAAATTTTCCCTGAAGGAAAAAGAAGTTGGATGTGTTTACCCTTTTAAGGAGAAGATATTGGTCCTTACATGGAGTTTTGGTGGTTAAATGGTGATGGAATATCAACCTAGATATATTTTCTGAGTTGAATGCTGCCGCCTACACTTGTGTAGGGTGATAGGAAACTGGGGGATTTATTCGTTTAAATTGTTACTCTGCTTTATCCAATATTGCTCTTACTTAAGCTGGGATTTTTTGTGCCTTCTTAGTAACAGTTATTTGTGGTTTAAGATGCATTTTCGATAATAAATATCCTTGTTTCTTGAAGAAAGTATTGTTCTTGAACTTGAGGAAATTTGTATGTGCATGCATTTATGTGTCTATATATACATATATACGAGTTACAAGTTTTCATTGAATTTTGTACTATTTACTTTAGAATTTTCTATCATACTTCTTTTTGGTTATGCAGGTGAACAGATCAGAAAAACTTAATGATTTGCGCAGTATTCTATCAGTGCTAAAATGACCTGTTTGGTCAGTTTTCCTCCTCACCAATTATTAGTACTTTATAATTTTTCAACCCTTTATTTTGAATGATATTTGATTTGTAATTTGGGTTCTTAAATTCTTTAAGGTTGTCTTGAATGAGATTCAGCTGCAGCAAATCTTGCTTTCAGATTACTTATCTACAAGTCAGTTAAGGGAGAAGTAAGTTAGATTTTCATTCTCTGTCATTTATATGCAAACTTAATTTCAAAGTTTTTCCTATAATTTCAGTGTTTCCTAGTTCTTACTGTGATTTGGTGATACTCCTTTGGAAGAAGAATTTTTGTTGTTTTCATATTTATAATTTCTACGAACTCACTTAGTTTGACTATGATCGTGGTACAACCATAGGAAATTTCATATTTATAATTTCACCCTATTCTACTTGGTCATTTTCTAATTTCTTTTTGATCGGAACTGTAATTTTAATTCCTTATTTGCTGATTTTAGATTATTGTAGGAGTATATTTGCTTAGAGTTAAAGTCGGTTCTGTTTGCTAGTTTCATTTCCTTTAGACTATTTCATGCAGGATTATAAGTCAGGAATTGATGTAGATATTAATATAATTTGATCAATGAAATTTATTTATACTATTATTAGAACTCTTACAAGTTGGTGTAAATGTGTGATGAGTCTAAGTGACACCAACTTGGTAATTTACGTAAAATTGAAAATAAAATTAAAATAATGAATTTAATTCAGGAATATTTATGTCTATTAATTTAATAGAAACTCATGTTTTCTTGAAATACTATCTACTCCTAAAATGCTACCATACTTGAGAGTTTCCTACCTCATACTACTGGCTGTCTTTCCATTTTACCGCTTAGCTCCCCTTTTTTTTTTTTTTAGCTATGCACCCATTTCTTTCTTTTCTTAATCATGTTTTTTTTAAAATTAATATTTTCTTCACAGTGGTGTGTCGATTCTATATTGTTATGTGTTCTTTCTTCTTTCATACCTTATTTCTTCTCCTTTCTTGCTATAAGGCCTGTTCGAAAAGACCTCCCCAGTACTCTGCAACCTAAATCAATTCCTTTCGTGTGATAAAATTTTTTGTTTCAGTCTTATTTCATTTCTTTTACTATTTATAGCTATTTCCAAATTTTTCACTGTCTCTCCGATTTACTTGGTATCCTCAAGTCTTTTTTGCCATGTCTGATTTTTTCTAGTTTTGTTAGTGCTTCTTGGCAATTTTCAACTTGCCTTTATTTACTTGCTGTATATGTTTTTGGAATATCTTTTTGGCAGAATAGTAATTATCAATAGAAAGAGTCAATACTTGCTTTAGGTAATATCCATTTGAGAAGATATATTTTTTATTTTGGCAGTTGATGCTCCCTCTATCCAAACTTCGAGATAGAAACCAATTAAAGGTCCTAGAGCACCTTTTTTTGTATGGATTAAGTGGCCATTTGGTACCTTCCCTTATTTGGTTTGAGGGGGATGCGATTGATTGGTATTAAATGTTGGAAAGATAACATTACTATGTTCATAGGCACGAGAAGATTGATTAAGATCTGGGAAGGTCAGACTGGCATGTCTAGTTGATTAGGGCTTTACTAGCAAAGTTCAGAAAGTTTTAAACTACCTCTACCCATTCAAATGAGAATAAACTACACATCTTAATTATAGGCATCCTCTTAAGAAAATATATCAACTTTGTGATCAATTGTTAATGATAATTGTTTTTTGGAGAAAATCTCATGGTAAAAGTTATTTTGTAATGGACATTAAGATTATTATGCGTAAAAATTACTAGATTCCTATTTTACATAATTTAGCTATCTTTTAATTTTGAAAATATGAATTGATTGGAGTGAGTGGCCAAAAATTGAAAAATCCATATTATTTATTTATTTCTTTTTCTTTCTTGCGGGAAAATTTACTAGAATTTTCTAGGCAAAAGAAGTTCATGGCGCCTGCAATTCTGGCCAAAGGAAGGAGCTACTAATACCAATTACAATACTGGCCTTGAGCATGCTAACCAAGGCAAACCTCAAAGCTGCATGAACCTTTATAAATTCAATGAAAGCTCTAAACCCCATGCCAAGCAAGTCAGGATTTCAGAGAATGAAGATTTATTTTGGTCTTGACGCAGGTTTTGACATGGTCTGCATTTCTGACAGAAAAAGAACTGCAGATGGTGAGTATAGGTATATGATTGTGGTTGTAGGTGTGAATTAAAATGTGAAGAAAAGGGTGGGGGCAAGGTCGGATAGGGATGGTAGCTTGAATGGCAATTTTGTCACAATAAACAGTCTTCACTTTACCTCTGAACAGGAGAAAGTAACTTTACAACTCCCTTGGGATCACATTCCATTGGGGTGGCATCGGCATGTTGAGCATTTCTGATCAAAGAGATTTTGGTCGTTTCGGGACTGTGTCATTTAGTTAGGTGCCTGCTGTTATTTAGTTTTAGTCACTTATGGTCCATTTTGTTGAGTTAGGGTCATGAAATTATTTCAGGTTTGTCTTTTGGATCATCCAAGTCGAACTAGTTTCGATTAGGCTTACGTGGATTGGATGTTTTCTGTTTGGGCTGTATACTTTTCTCAATTGAGTTTGGTCGGGTTTTGGTTAGGTGGGCAGGACGGTGTTGTCATGCTTGAATACTTTTTTCCAGCTCTATATTCCATCATTTGAAGGGGAGGAGATGATCCATGATAGTTGTTTTTCTAGAATGAGCCTAACCACACATACAATCTCCTTACTCCTATTTTAATTTTGAGGAAAGTGCCTAGCTTTTTGCATTGCCAAAATTTAAGCTAAGGTTCTAGAATTTTGATGTATGCTTAAGGCTTTTTAACAACCTTTTATGTTAGGTTTGCAACTTAAAGGTTAAGTCTAAATTTAAATTGTTGGCCCTACAATTTCAGCCACTTTTGATAAAAATTGAGGATCTTGGTTTTTGGGAATTTAAATCTACACTTAGCTTTAATCTATTGATACTATTTTTTTATTCTTTTGCATTTCACTCTTGTTTGGAAGGATTATTTTCGTTCTCCATCTAAATTAAATTTCAATGTTTGTTATCATTTTCAATGGCACATAATCATTGGGGTTAGTTTGTAGTAATTGGATTATGTAGACCTATTAATTCTTGTGTCAAAATCATAAGGCCTTATTCCAAACTCTTTGGCTTGCCATAATGAAGAGCCTAGCAGCCGGACTTGTATGACTTCGATGAAGTAATTTTTGGTTTACCTCTATGTGTTATCTATTGAGGATTTGATGCTACTCGTAGCTTTTATGGTTTCTTGATGATTGGATGATCGATTAGCTTTTTCCTTCTTTTTGATGGGGTGCTCTACTTTTAAAATGTTGTTGCATTTTTTTTAATCGAATAACTTTAATGAATGTGACTAGTATGATTTGGCAAAGCCAAACACAAAATTTGGGACCAAAGCAAATTTTAAGTAGAAGAGGAGACGAATTGCTTGGTTGGAGGGATAGAGAAGAGGCAATAACAAGCTCAGATGGAATTTCACTGCTTTTGATCCATAGCTATAAAAAATAAGCAACCTCAGTTCTAATAACCCTATATACCATAATAAATGCAGAATTTGAGGTTTAATGCTAAATGATATACATTTGAATACATTCTAATGTGAAACCATGTAATTGAATAAATTCTTGTAACTTCTTGCCTCGAATCAGTTTCTCAGTTGCCTAGCGTTATCTTTTCTCAGCCTTTTGGTCTTTTTTCTCCTTTTACTTTGATGGGGTTTTGGTTGCATGCGTGTTATATTTGTAGAGCTAGCAAATCATTAATATATCTCTCAGTGGAAGTTCTGTCTTGACTTGCTCTCTTATTCATAGCATCTAGAGCTCAGTAATCTTCTGTTGGTTGTGTGGTGGTGGTGTCGTCGTTATTTGTTACTTTTGTTATCTTAAAATTTTATCTCTTGTTATTGACTTAGGTATGGACGTTATCGTCCTTGGTCTTACTCCTTTGTCGAGAAAGAAGATGGTGGCAAAAGATTATGGTGGCACTATGCTCAAGAATCTATTTTATCAGATGTTCGTGAGAAATTAAAGAAGACTTCTTGAGATATCTTGGACAGCGATTGTAAGTTTGTTTCAACCATAATGCTACCTTTTACTGTCTTCATCCTATACGCTGAAGTAGGAATTAATTAGAAATGGTTCTGATGTGCCTTTCCTTTCCCTGTGTGATAATAGCCTAAATGGTTATCATGCATTAGCATTGAGCTTGCTCCTGTGATATGTAGTTTTCCTTTAAAGTTAATGGGACTAATAATTCTCAGATCAAATATAGAGCTTTGACACAAGAAGTTGGAAAGCTTTTCCCCTGTTAGAATGTTATTTATTATTATTTTTTACGTTATTAATATAAAATTGATTGATCTGTTTTAAAGAAATTTTTATTTTCCACTTTTTGCTTGATATGATTCTGGCAACTTTTTGGAAAATTACACAAATTGCTTGAAGTTTGGCTGCATAACTAAAAATGGTCCCATGTGGTTTTTTTTGATTCTAATGTTGAAGTAACCATATTATAAGTATATAACATCAGACTTTGTGTCACATTCTAGTTCTAGAGAATTTTACATGCCATGCCTGCCCCGGTGTTGCTAGTCTACCAATGTAAGCTGAAGTATAAATCACTAGGAGCTATGTCTCCTATTCTTGTGTGTTCTTTGTTAGTGCCGAAAATTGAATTAATACAAATGAAATTTTCTTTATCTTCCGTCTCCAATTATATGTTGATTTCATCTGATTAATATGGGGTGTTGGTTTTATTTCAAATGGATGGTGATGGCGGGTGTAGTCTATTATATGGTCTTGAGCAATTATACTTTTAACATGTAAATGCTGGTTGGAAATCAAAGAAAAAGGTTACTGCTTTATGCCATCTTTTATTATTTTGGCTTTGCATTTTATTTTGGGTTTTAGTGATAAATTTTATTCAGTTCATAGATGGTTGACTTGTCCAGGTGGCATTGCTATTTAACTGTAGAGAGGAACTATCAAAAGGATTTGATTGTCATGTGTGGTCAGTTTATTGTCATCAGAAAGGATGGTGATTTTCCTAAAATTATAGACATTGACTTCAATATGAGCTAATTATAGATTTTTCTTGTTGTTTGTTGGAGGAAAATATTGGCATTTGTATCCCTTTTCTTACTTGTTTTGACATGTTAAATGAATAAGAGATTCTTTGTGATCCAGGAGTAATCGCAGAAAGTATGTTA
Source organism: Gossypium hirsutum (assembly GCF_007990345.1). Classification (NCBI taxonomy): domain Eukaryota; kingdom Viridiplantae; phylum Streptophyta; class Magnoliopsida; order Malvales; family Malvaceae; genus Gossypium; species Gossypium hirsutum. The sequence continues at coordinate 3,365,054 of NC_053440.1, forward strand.
ATTTATACAAGACCAATTAGAGCTTCTTCGACAAGACCAGGTAACTACTCTATCTTAGTTGCCTTGTATGCACAATACATAAACAGCAATAGCTCTCTCCTGACCTCTTTTTAGTTTGGTTGTGAATTTTCAGTAGTTGATACCAGTTTCAGGAGACGCTTTTTGGCTCATATAGTTTACTTTAGTATTTCTTGCCTTTCCTTTTCCCTCTCCAATAATGTCCTTTGGTCCTATTAGGTTGAACTTGTATTATGTATATATGTGATGGTTCATTTGTGGTTGTAGTACTTCAGCAGTCCTTGCAATTTGTCAAAATGTTCAAATATTCAAAATGGTCTCAATACTAACACTATTTTTGGATTGAGGAAGGAACCTAGGAAAGAGGGAAACCCTTTCCCATTTGCCACCTTTTCAATTAAAATAATGGAATGAGAGGGTACAAAGCTCCCTCAGTTTCCTTCTCCTCAAATCTGATTTCTCAATATTGTAGAGAGGCGAACTAATTGTTTCTAATTCTTGTCTCATATCTTTTCACAAACAAACCTTGAATGTCCATTTCTCTTTGTTCCTTACCTCAAGCTTTTTTTTTTTCCCTCCTAATTTTTTTTTTGTCTTGCACATGGACTTCCATTTATTGTTATGCAATTCAAAGTAGCTCATCACTCACCTTTTGGCTAAAACATTTTCATTTTTACCGTGATGATCTTTAATTCGACTTGGGCAAATGGAGAAAGAATCTGATATTGATGATATTTTAGTATAGATCAGCTGCGGAACATAACTGCAGGTATATTACTCTGATGCACTGCTTTACAATTATTCAGATGGTTGCTATATTTAATACCTCTTAGATTCATGGTTGTAGTTTTGGTTATATTTCTACTCTGTTAATGTGTTGATCATGACTTGACATGGTTCTATGAATTTCATATATTTACTCACAGTTTTTTCCCACTTTGTCAATATATATTTATATTGGTGGCAGGAAGTTTTATTGAAGTCGTCAACAGCCATTTTTTCTGTGAGAAGTCAGACTAGATGTCAGTCATCTGGCAAGTCTCGAGGATGGTTGAATTGGTTGTCCGAGTATGCTTGGTGCTGGAGGAACAGATGACTCTAGTCAGTTCTCTGTGTTGTTTCTGATGAAGATGTGCAGGTACTTCTTATCCAAGCTGTAGTTCATGAAAATGCTTTAGATCAGACAGCTTATGGCTTCCCCTCTTTTTCACAGGATATATACGAGGCAACTAATTCTATCTCCAGTTTTGTCTGGAATAGACGCGATACAAATGATAAGATTTACTCAAGGGCAATCGAGTTCAGCATAAATGAAATTTCTGCAACAATATGGAGCATTATGTTAGCTTACCTTTGAGCCTTTTTTGAGTTAAAATATATTACTGATTTCAGTTTAGCATGAAATATATGATGTTAATTGTTGTATATTTACATCATATATTGTAATCACAAGAATTTGGTGTTAATTCCTTTTCCATATTAAACTTGTACTTTGTATGCACTTTAGTTCATATGACACTTATAACATTTCTGTTTGTGAAGATCAGGCTGAATCTTAACAACTTCATGCTTTGAAGTATCTTAACTTTGGATTGGCAGGATGTGTTGCTAGTAACTTCTGAGTTCTTCATAATTATGATCTGATCTTATAATTGTCCATTATAGCCTTAATTTGAATATTGTTATATCATTAAGACCTGTGCTATTTAGTTGCATTTGCTAAGAATGGGATGAAATTTATGATATATAGTATAAGGCTCTTTCTTTTAGAGAACATGGTGTCCTATTTATGCACTTCAAAGCTTCAAAATGAAAACATAATTGCAAAAATCCAAGGAAAGAAATAAAAGCGTTATCTAAGCCATAATCAAAGAACCCAAATTAATGGCCTTTCCTAGCACAGATTTGATAGAGGTTGCCATGGTTTTGTTGAGATGAGTTTAGGAGGATTTGATGCATAGGATGAGAAAGAGAGATTGGTAGAGGTTGCCATGGTTCGGTCTTGTTCATCTATCATAGTGTTATTGACCTTTTACCAGAAATTAGTTATCTATTCCTTCACACATTTGGTAAAACACTTGGGTTTTGGTTTCAGTAAAAATTTCATCAACATGTTGCAATAATCAAACATCTGATCAATAATATATTCTATCTTTGTATATGCTCGAGCTTCTTGCATGTTTCTGCTCGCCACTCTGCCAACCACTATTTGTCATTGGTGAGGATTGTTGGCTCTTGATACCAAATTGTTACATCCCATTAAATAAGGACCAGTCTTATCACATAAAAAGGAAATCTATTCTTAAAAATAAAGCGAATCAATTGAAATAAAGCATATTCAAGAAACCTAAGAAAAGAAATAGAAGTGTAATCTAAGCCTTAATTAATGAGCCCTAATTAGTGACTTTTTTTACATAGATGTGACTTGTGTCAAAGAATCAGAATGTTGTCATAGAGTATATTCTTGAGCTACATTTGATAGTTAGTGTAACCCCATTTCATTCTTGAGTACTAAAGGCACCAACATGGTAGTGACAGTTCCCTTTCTGTTGCTAAAACAACTCTGAGAATGACAAGGTGATGGAAATAGTTTCAAGTGTAGGTAGTGCGATCACTCTTCTGTTAAAGGTTGACTCGTGCAGAGATGGCGAAACGAAGAGACAAGGTTGTGCTACAATTGTGATGAACCATACTCATTCAAGCACCAATGTAAAAAATATTTTTGTTGGAGATAAAGGATCTTGATGATTTTGTCTAAAAAAAGTATTTTATTGCAAATAAAAGTACTTGGTTTTGGTTTCCTTAACTATAGTTTCTTATTCTTCAAGTAAACTTTAGTTTCTTAGTTTACAAGAATAAAACCCTATGTAACCTCTATTTAAGGGGACAATTCTTAGTAATAAAATAGGACAGAAATTATTCTAATTTATAGAGGTTTATGACTCTCTTTCTAATGAGTCTAAGGTTAGGAGCTCCATTTGACTAGTTCTAAGGTTAGGAGCTCCCTTCAACGAGTTCCATACGTTATTCTCATGGTAGAAGTCGCAGCAAGGGGAAGGCTCCCTTATTGAAGTGAAATTTTTTCGTCAACAGTCCGATGATTTGATCCATAATCCTTGACCTTAACACAAGCTTATGTGCATCATTGAGGAACAAGAACATGCAAAACCCATGGAACTTAAGAAAACTTATGAAGAAGACCTACTGAATCAGGTGGTTGAGAGATTAATATTTCAAAATAAAAAACTACTATTACAATTGTTTAAAGAAGCAACATGTAAAAAATATAAATACTTGAAACTTTGTCCATGCCGTCTCTGCTAGGACCGTGCCTTGGTAGAAATGTGAGTGGGCAATGACCTTTTGCTACTGTATTTTGCTGCTTTTATCATTGAAAGGAAACATGCTTTGATGTGCATACTACCTAATGCAATAGTTTCACTAGAATTACAGGAAACATGGTGCTACTTTCAGCTATCAAAATTTCCATACCCTGCTATTGCCATATTTTTCACTTATATTAGTTAATTGCTTCTTTTGACGTTGCATTACTTGTAGTTTACATTGTCCACTAATCTTTGAAGCAAGTAGTGGTTTTGGGCATGTTTTTTTATTAATATCATTAGTACTTTTTGGTCCATATAGTTAAACGTTAACTAGGTTGCTTTGCTTTTGTAGGAATTTGTGTCAAGATATTGCTAGGTTGAATCTCCATGGTGCAGTTATGAAGTGCAACCTTCAGGAAGAATTGGTAAATGTGATTGCTTTTGTTAAGTCAGGAGAGATGGTTAATGCAGGCAATGAGCAAGTGATTCGACTAATGGTAGGTGTTTCTATGGTTACATACCAGTTCAGCTCTTCCACTAATTTGCTGGATTAAAATGGTGAATGTATTTAGTTAAAAGGAAGTCCCTAGGTGTCTGGAGTTAGGTTAACGTATCATATAAATGTAAGAAACCTATTTGTGCAGTTAGTGAAGCTTCTAAATGTTCTTCTATATCATGGTAATTTTGCGAATTATTAGCAAAAGCTTAACTAAATTTGCTGCCAGGGTTTATCTAGTTTTGAGTTGCCTTCTTTCTATGAGATGTGATGAATTGATAGTAGGATTTTAGGTGGCAGAATCTGCAATTTAGACATTGGTTGGAGTATGAATTTGGTCCTTCTGTTAGTTTTAGCTTTCTATTCCAGTGTTAATTTAATCCCTGCACTTCTATTAACACCATTAAGGAAAGATGATAACATTATATATAAATTTCAATATGCGTGCGATATTAAACTCATTAAAATTAAGTTAGAGGGACTAGGACTTCCTAATTTAACTACAAACATTACTCATCTGCATGACATTATGAACCCAAGCCTATCGGTTTTATACCTCCCTCCCTCCAAGGAAAAAAATCCCCTCTAAAATATCCGAATTTCCATGTCCCAAAAGCACTTCTTAAGAGAAACCTATTTAAATGCCATTGCTAACATTAGGGAAGCCTCATGCAAGTTATAAATAGTGTGAATGGAACACTTATTGGGATTTTGTTTTCAGATGCTGCAAGGTAATTCTGTTCTATGATGACAATATTTTAGAGGTTCTTTTGTATCTATCTTATGTTTTTTTCTTAATTTGTTTGTTTTCAGTCCTGTATGGAGAAAAATGTTGGGGAAGATCTGCCCTCTTACAGAGTTCAAGTAGACTTGTATCAGAGGCGAGATGCTGAATTGTCAGTGAATGTAATTTTATGCCCTTTTGGTGCTATTTGGAAAGCCTTTTCTACTTGATTGTTTAAACCTTGTTTAAGATATTTTTTTAATGCTCTTTTATTTTTACAAGTCTTATTTTTTTTTCTTTTGTGCTCAGGTCATGCTTCAGTCGCTTGAAGTTGCTTATGAAACAACTTTTTTCTGGATTTAATTGAATTTTTCTCTGTTATCAAATACTTTGAATTTCAGCATGAAAGGGTAAGATGTATTTATATTAATCTTGCGACCTCTAACAGTTACAGTCACAGTTCTTATGTTGGCAGATTAAGCATGCATCAATCTTGTTCAAACATTTTCAATTCCTGCAGATGTCTAGTGCAGTTATTGCCATTCTTTTCTGTTCTTTTTATTTTTCCATTATGTTTCCAGTTGTATTATTTTGCTATGTTGCCTTAGGTACTTCTGGGTTTTTTAGACTTCTAATCTATAAAGCTCTTTGCTCATGTGAACAAGACAGTCTTAGACTTTGATTTCTTCGAAATCTCATTTAAAGTGGCCAACAAAACTGATAATGCAGTAAAGTATAATATGTTTCATCTTACTTTTGGATTTTATTCCAATTTTACAGATTCGCCATAAATTGAATATAGGTTATGAAATAATTTTAATTTTTTTAGAAATCAAATAATATATTTGGGGCTTCCTTTATAGAATTTTGGTGTGCATTAAAAATTTGTTGTTGTTCTAGTCCTTTTTTATGCAGTAGAAATAGGGGAATTTTTTTGGTATATAAGAAGCACAATATCTAGTTATATGGTTTGTCAAAAGTTGGCTTGTATTGGCTTTTTGCAATGCTGCCTCCACTGCCTGCTAGTGACCAAACAAAAGAATAAACTTGATGAATGATCTGGAAGGTTTTTATTAGGTACCGTCTTTGATGGGGGATGCAAATTGGTATCCCTTTCAATGTAAAACAAAACCATTTGATTTAATAATGTTTTATATAGTACTACAACTCACTATAATGGACCAATGGGGACTAAACCCATTGTGCCATAAAATAATTAAGTCGTGTATACTTTCCCCAGACCTGTTCCATGTTACTGGTAACTATGGTTTTGGTTTTGATCAAATAAGAGATCAAGTTTGCAACTATTGATGTTACTTCCCTGTTGATGGATGCTTAAATATTGTTTATCCAACAACATTTCAATGTTAAAGAGTCCAATGCATGAACTTACCATTTTGGTTGTCTTCTTATTTCGTAGTGGCGGTATTCCTTCAGTTCTTCAACCATAGAATAATTAAAATAACATCTTTCTATGTCTTTATGCATGGTTGCATTTAAGTAATGCTAAGCATTTAACCTAGTGCAGGTTTTATCTTCGCTTAATGGGATTGAAGATGTTAAATCTCGATTGCTAGCAAAAGCTGAGTAAGTGCTTTTGGTGTTAATGTTGGTTAAATTTTATATGTTTTCAAATATTCCGTATTGTAGATGCACAAATAATAATATTTTGCAGATGCATCCTGTCGAGTCATAAGAAGGTGGCATGGGATGTTAATATCAGCAACATCACAATAAATTTTCCCTCGGGAATGCAGTTTCTGAAGAGTTTAACATGGTAATTGCATTGTTTACTGCATTATTTGGATATTCATATTGTTCCTCTTGCTCATTAAAGTTAAATTTTGTATTATGCTTTATTTACGTGTAGTTTTGTACATCAATTGTGTGCACAGGTTCTTGACTTGGGATCTCTTGTTTTGCATCGAAACGGAGCTCAGTTCAAGTATTGATGGACAATCATTTATCCGGAAGAACTTAGTTCATTCTGCATCAATCTCTGATTGGTTAACGGGTTTTCAGCTACAAGATCTTTATAATCACTTTGACATCAAACTAGTTGATTTTGAGGTCAGGTACATTGTTCTTGTTAGATATTCTGTTTTATTTTCACTATTCTGAATTCTGATGATAGCAACTTATGTGAGCAGGTGAAGTTGGTGAAGACTAATTATCCCCACACTATCTCAATTGTGAAAAAGTTTTGTGCCTGTATTACTTTTGCATCTTGCATTATTCCTGATGAATCAAGACTGAAACAATTGGAGGTAATTAGATTGAATCTTTTAGATTTATATTTATCTAGTACTAAGACTAGGTACTTTTATTTTAACCATTGGAAATGCTGAAAGTATGCTTGATTCTATTGTCTCCTTTTTTTCCTTGTTGCACTTTTGATGATTCTGAAACTGAACATTCCTTATTGTATGCTTGCTTATGGACTCTGGAGTTCCTCTTTCTCCATTCTCTTCCCTCTATTGACCTCAATTTTTTTTTCCTTTGTTTGTAAATTATAGTTTAGGTCAATGCCTAGATTCAGCTAGGTATAACTAAATTTTTAAGTGATTTCAGAGGAAACTTTTGGTTGTTTCTTCAGATGAAATCCCTTTTTGCTGCACTAATATGACATCTCTTACTTTAACTGGGGATGGTAAGGAACTTATTGTGTCTTTATATTTGTCTTGTGTGGTGACATTTTGAAGAGGGTGAAGATATTATTCTGATAGCCCTTTGGGTCTCTAGTTTCATGGAAATATTTTGGGATTGAGAGAAGGAAGGAAATGGAGAAAAAACTAGCAGGAAAAAAGAAACTTGTTCAAGAACAAGCTCTTTTTAACTTTTAACTGGATACATTTTAGCCAAAGGCTTCATATATTTTTAGGTGGCTTCTAAGCTACTTTTCATCCAAATCATGTCCAAAATCGTTGTCTTTATCCAACAAGATAACTACAAATCTTATGAAACATGAAAACTAACAATGGTGACTGTAATGTGTTAACCTGTAAAATGGAAATGTGCCTAACAAAATACATACAAGCTCTAAAACAAATATTCACAATACTCTTGGTTTTAAGTTCTCTTCTTCTTTTTCTTCTGAATGTTGAAATTCATAACATATTTTTTCTTGTCTGAAATCTTGTTTCTCAGTGCCGATGAAACTCTTTATTATCGTCTGAATTAAGTCCTTATTTCTCTCTAGTTTTATTATGTGGGGAAGCCCAAATAAAAAGGGGAAAGAGAATTCTGTCAGAATTGGTTTTTATTCTAAATTTTTTCTATATGATGTTTGAATTAGTTGGTGTTTGTCTATAAGTGCTTCCTTCATCTTTAAAGGATGTGTAAATTAATAACTGCTCATGTGTCTATTCTTATGAAGATCTCTGAATCTCTGAACTTTAACCTCCCTATATTTCTTGAGAATCTCATTCTTTCCCCCAATTCCCCATACCTCATTGAGCAGTTCTCTAGTAACTACATTTGCCGTGGGCCTCTCTGAATAATTTGTACCGAGATGCAACTGACCGTAAGGCTTGGATATGAACAGATTTTATGGGTTGTATTGCTCTTTTTTGGTTGTTTCTCCCTTCTCCCTTTCTTTTTGCAACTGTGCCATTTGAAGTCACTTGAGGAACCTATATAGCAAAAGTTCTGTACCTGGGAGTTTTTAAGTTTTTGGTTCTTTTAGTTGGATTTGAATGTGTAAATGAGATGTGTACTTCTAGGATTTTCCTTCTGAGTGGCTTTCTTGATTGCAGGTTTATGTTACTGTACCATCGCTTGATGCAAACCTTTCTCTATCAATATATGAGTCAGTTGTTGCACTGATGGTTCTTCTTAATGCACAATGTTCAAGATCTGAACCTGTTGTGCTGAGAAACCCTGATTCACTCCATTCTGCATCAAGTCACCTAGGGGATCGTCCTTTTGGTTTGACTCTAACTGCAAGCATCAATTCTGCAAAGTTACTTCTTGATCTTGCTAATGATGGAGAACATAGCTCTTCCATCATGCTTGCTCTAAAAACTCTAGATGTGTGGTATGTTCCTGACTGTTAAGTTTCTTATTAAAATATGTAGATTTATTTTTTTCTCATGTGGATATAACTGAGATTAAGCCAGAGGTTCTTTGCAAATTGTATACGTGGGTCATATCAATAGTTTTTTTGAGAGGTTTGTTAATAAAGTAATTAGCAATGAATGTTATTTGAATATTTTCTTTACTGAATGCTAGGTAGGTGCATATGCTTTGTATTAAACTTTTTTACAATTGCAGGTATTCTCTCATAGAGTATGAGACCTGCCAAGTCTCTTTGAAAGCAATAGAGGTTACTGCACATACGAATGGTGAAAAGAATAACCATGTTTTATGCTCATTTGGAGATCTATATCCCTCAAATACTGCAAATCAGGATGGTATGGCTAACACACTTGGTGATGCAAGTGACCCTTTTGACGAAAATAAAACTGCTGAGGCTTGTTTTGTTTTATATTATGAAGCTATTGCAAGTATAGATTTCACAAGTCACAAGTTCACATTATACTTGAATGATGCTGACCTCCATTGCTATCCATATATAATTGGATTATTGGTTGGGTTTTATGATAGAATATGTTCATCTACTGCATTTATTGGAGCAGAGAATGCTGTGGGCCCCGCTTTTGAAGATAAAAGTACAAAAAATATGCCAGGTTTTCAGTTCAGAGGCTTTGATTTCTCAAATTACTCTGGAATAGGATCATCTGATTACGCAAGCTTATCTTTGGATTGTTTTCCTTTTGTTACAATGCATAATTCAGGTTCCGTAGGTAGTCTAGGGAGTTCACTTCGTTTTCCCGTTCCTGATTGGCAGAAGTCATTCAGTTTAAGAGATAACAAGTTGAGAAGTCCAAGTTGCAGTTCAGAGAAGGGATTTAACCCTTTTCATTCCTCACCACTAAAATCCAAAGTGGGTATGGTTGCATTTCCTGTGTCAGGGAGTTCTCCTGAAGCAAGTCTAGATGCTATTGACATCAATCTCTCAGGTGTTAAACTGCATTTCCATGATTCATCTTGTATTGTTGGAACAATAACTCTGCCAACCTCCAAATCTTCGGTTAGCATTTGTGATGATTGTATGGATCTGGTCTCTTCTTCTGAGGGGGCGATTCTCACATCATCGTGGTGGACCAGTAATTTCCACGACTTTTTGTGGGGACCATCATTACCGAACCTTTCCCCAATCTTAAATATATGTATGAAGAAAAGGAATTTTGGATCACTAAGTTCGCAGTTTGAATTTAGTATTGGAATTCAGCATACTTGTTGGGTTCTACCATTCCATTACATAGCCATCATAATTGGTTATTTTTCACTGGATGATTGGAGATCAAATCCAAGTATGCAGTCTACAAGCAAAAGTATTGAGCATATGGAGAACCAAAGTGAGATTGCTATCATTTGTAAATTTGAGGTTCTGGAATCCTCTTTAATTTTTCCCATAGAAAGTGATGACCAACGGTTTCTGAAGACAGATATTCAGCAGTTGTATGGTAGTTTTACAAACCATTGTGTTTTGAGCGATGTACTGAAGGACATTCCTCCTGAATGTGTGGTTCCAGAAAATAAAGTTGCAAGATCGAATAATTGTCTGAATATTTTTGGACGAGATTTGTCTCTATCATTGTTGTTGTTCAAGGATGATTGCATAACGTTTATTCCAGGTACTAAACCGAGAAATTTCCCTTTGGTGGCACCATTCAGTGCTGATTTTTGGATCAGAATACCTAGTGAATTGGAATCCCTTTCCGAAAAATCTTCTGATTACACATGTATCATGTCAAGGGTTGGTGTTTGTCAAGTTTATATTGATGGTAAGATCAGTTAATACCTCTTGGAAACTTTAAATATGAATAATACTCGTCACTTTTTCTATTTGGTATTACTACATTGTTCTATAGTATTGCTTGATTCATTTCTATTCTTGGTCCTTTTGACAGATTTTTATTTCATTGGTGGATTTGAAGTGTTACTGGAAATCATCGACCGGTTTTCCATTGTTCATGATGAATCAAAAAGTTACACTTCTGATGTTTTACAGTTTCTACAGTCAAGGAGGTTGCAAAAGGAAAATAAGGAAGTATCAGTTGTAGATTCTTCCATGACCTTGATCGAAGTCAGATGTTATGTTGAATCACTCTTGATACAATTGAATCGGTTGGGGAAAGACTTACTTGAGCCAGTTTCTAAAGCTGAAATGAGCTTTATTTGCTCCATGTCTCTGACAAATGAGACACATATGAACTTGGATTTAAGTTTTTACTCTTTAGAATTATTGTCACTTCCAAATTTGGTTATACTAGCACGCTGTTCTGATGCTTGCTCAACCTCATCAGTTTTTGATCTTTCTTTCTCAAAATCTAATCCATGTCAAAATGAGTTCTCTATTTGTCTTCCTTCCCTTAATATCTGGCTACATTCTTCTGACTGGACTGACATCCTTGACCTGTTTGATTCTTATGGGAAAAAACTTACCACAACTGCAAAATTAGATTCATTGCCCGGGAGTTCAGCCATGAGTGTACCAGAACATGTTCCTCAAATTTCTGATAAAATGTCTGCCCCAACTTGTGTGCCACTTAGCACCATGCAGGAAACAGTTGTTGTCCTGAGGTCTGAAAATATTGGAATCATGTTTTATTTTCCAATGCATGTCGCTGGAGAAGAATTTACTGAATTGGTGTTCGCTGAAAAGGGCTCGCAGAATGTTTCATCTACTGGTACTGAAGGGAAGCTTTGTAAACTTTTGACATTTATGACACACAGCAAAAGTAGTGAACTAATTATTTCTGGTAAAAATGCAAAGTTCAAGTGTATTCTGGAAAAAACAAGTGGTGCTGTGGGTTTCCAAGGCGATGATAATGTCAATTATTGGCCTCTCTTCCAGATATTTCAAGTTAATGTGGAGACTGAGATATGCAATATCGAGGAAAAGCCAGTACATGTCAATCTGGAGATTCAATGTGATCAGCTGGATGTATGGTTATCACATCAAATATTTTTTTTCTTGCATGATGTAAGGTTTGATGTTCCTGGATCAAGATCTCAGTATGACTTTGGAAGCATGGAGTTCCAGATCCAGCTAAGGAAGGGATCTCTTATGGTATCTGATGGACGGGTAACTTTACTACTTTATGCAGTTGACCTTGAAATGTTGAACTAGTGCTTGAGAAGAGTTAATTGGTGTTATTGCTTATGCTGCATTATACTTTTGTTGGGAAAAGGTTTCTGATGAAGCATTAATTACTGTTTCTTGTCATGTATACCACTTTATCTGCATGTGTCGTGCTATTCATTATTTGCAAATTGTTAACTGTGGAATAATTCACTTGCCTCAATTCTATAAAAAAATTTGCCTACTATATATGGAGCTTGCATGATGTGTAGGAGATCAAGATTTCATATGGTGTGGGTCAATCTTATATTTTTAAGTTTTGATACTCTCTCTTCCTCCACAAGTGATGTGGGAGAAAGGCATGATATTCTGCTTTCCAATTACAGTTTATGAAAGATAGTGTGGTTGTTTGGCTGCTTCTCAAAATTTGTAGCTGTCGAGATAAACTATGTATTGCAACTAGGCAGTTATCTCAACATCCTTAATTTTGTTGTTCTTTTTTTCCTCTGTTTAATTAAAGTTACTGTGTGTTATCTATTCAAAAAAAAAAAAAAATCTTATTTGGTTGACTTCCTCACATCATACCGTTTCATTTATTAAGTTCTGTTCTATCTTTTCAGTGGAGTTGTAGTGGACCTCTTTTAGAAATTCTTCTGAAAAACTTCCTGTTACGTGCTAATTTTACTGGAAACAGCATGAATGGTGCAGTTGCGTGTGATCTCCAAGTGAATTACAATAATGTTCACAAGGTATATTGGCATATAATATGTATTGCTATTGTATTTTAATCTTTACCATGACTTATATTCCTTGGTGTACTGCTTGGATTTGTTGTAGGTCTTCTGGGAGCCTTTTCTTGAGCCCTGGAAGTTTGAGATGGAGATAATTAGAAAACAGGACCTGAATGCTCTGCTAGACAACTCCAATATTACGGATGTGCATCTCATTTCAACAGGACAGCTTAACTTCAACTTTACAGAACCCCTAATTGAGGTACATGTTTGTACTCTTTCCTTTTCATGTTCTTGATAGTTGTGTGATCACCTTTCAGATAAGTGACTTAGGTGCTTGAATAAGGTGGGAAATAGGGGATGGGTGGAAGAGAGTGGGAGAAAGTAAAGGTAGGGTAGATATCATAGGGAAAATGGGTAGGAGCAGAGGAATTAGAAGAGGAGAAACTGATGTAAATAGAGCCTTTTGATACAAATGATGGGATCCGGTTATACCTATACTCAATTCACCATTAATATTGATTATTGAAACTCAGTGCATGAGTGATTAGACTACTTAATGATCTAAATTCTTAATAAATTAGAAAGATGATGGTAATCTATTGGTCAAGCTGTATTATTGATCCTTATACTTAAGGCCATATGGCAGATTTACTCTTACAATGATTTTGAGAATTATTCTACATCAGCTCTTTCAGAACTTGAAATTTTAGCCCAATGAAATGATGGATAATAGAGTTGATTTTCCTTCTTAGAGTCTGCTGACATAATTGTTGACCCGATAATGTGGTATTGACTTAGCATATGTAGCGAGCTTATTTGCTGGTGGTTTGGGGTTCTTAAGTGTGGGTTTTCCATAATTGTTGACCCGATAATGTGGTATTGAGATTTCATAGATTTCATTCCTTTCCTTCACTTTCTAACTCTCTCATTTCTCACTTCTAGTCCATTTCTTTTTCAACTCTCAACCCCATCTCCATGGCAAAGCTATTCGTTCTCTTCTTTTTCAACTCAGGCTTTCAATTGTTCCTCAGCTTCCATCAAGACCTAGAATGAAAAAGACGAAAAGTTGGTGATGAAATAAAGTATGAGAAGATGAAATGAAACGGGTTGAGAATCCTATAGAAGAGATGGGTTTTTGCAGATGATTAGGGTCTTAAAAAGAGTTAAAAAAGCAGAATTTTTACTTCCATTTTCTCATTTTCACTCAAATTAAAAAAATTTCTAATTATTCTTTCTTCTTTGGATAATACGAAGAATTTAAGATGAGTCATTTTTGCTTCTTTTTTTTTTTTTCTTGATTTTAGTTTTAATTTTATCATTGAACTTGATGGTCGTGTTGGGAAATTAAAGGAGGAGGGTGATTTTGTTTTAGTAAATTTAGGTTGATATTTTGGGTGAGTTAATTTGAAGTTTAATTTTGTAACTGTTTTAATTGTGGGATTAGGGAGTAATGGTGGGGATGATGTTGTGGTGGATGACGGTGGAGGTGGTGGTGCTGGCTGTGGAAATGGAGGAAAGCATTTCGGCTCGGTTTCTTGCTCGATTTGCCTTGAAATGGTTACTGAAAATGGGCATTGGTCGTGGGCTAAGCTTCAATGTGGTCACCAGTTTCATTTTTGGGGTTGAGAGCCAGAAAGATGGAGAAATGGAGAACTAAAACATGGAGAGGATGAGAGTTTTTGCAGAATATTTTTTGGGTAATTACATTTTCTTTAATTAATTATAAAATAAAAATGAAATTAAAAAATAATATAACATGTAAATACATGTGTTGCATGACTATTGGTTTAGATTTAACCATTTAACACGGTTAACCTTGAGGACCAATTCCTGTATCAGAATCCAAACTTAAGTACTTAATTGGGACAAACAAAAATATAGGTACCACATTGAAAATTGAAGCCAAACTTAGGTACCAAATGGTATATTAAGATAATTTAGTGATGGTGGAAGGCAGCTAGCAGGGCATAACTAGGATCTGAGTTCTTTGCGGCTGGCTGGGAGCTTCTGTTTAGAGAGTGAGGGTGTGAGTTTAGGGAGATTGATAGAGAAATGAATTAAGAAAGCCACATTGATAAGAAAAAGATGCAACTTCATCAGATGCCTGAACAAATTTATCATTATTTGCAATGTCAGCAATGCCATTGTCAGACCAGCAAGTCGATGTCCACATCAGTGAACTCAAAGGTGGGAAATAAACTTTGCTACTGATTGGACTGAAATTCCAAATCCTGAAAAGTAGTGGTAGCAAAATTCTTTCAGTCATTGCAGGGGGATTTTGTGGCCTAACCACACGGTTGATAGCATAATTCGACTGAATCCAAGGATAAAGTATATGCAGAGTACTACTGAGTCCATAAAATATAATGAAATCAGTAAAACTAAGTCCAAAAATAATTGTTCATAATCATTTGGACATCATTGTTACAATATCACTTGACGGTGCACACTGTCGATCTTAAAATTCCATTTCTTGTGAAGCACTGTAAACAATTGAATATTTGTTATTCAAAGAAAATAGGTAAACTGGTAGTTGTCATAAATATTGTTCGTCTTCATAGTTCTACTGCTGTTCATGCTTGTGCACCAGAGTAAAATTTATATAGATTTTTAATCTGCTGTATAATCACCTTGGTTTCATATGATATAGACAGTTTTCTCAAGGCGTTTTCTTCTAATGATATTGTTACCACACTAATCTCATGTTTCAGTATTTTCTTATGTTTAGATTTGTACTATTAATCTATAATATAACTTTTCTTCTTCTTTTCTTTTTTAAAAATAAAAAATAAAAAACCAGACTGTTCTCAGGACAATTGAAATGGTTAAGGATGCCTGGGGATTTTTGGAACATGATTCTTCTGAAAAGCAAAGATTTCTTGATCCTCGGCTCACTGAAAATATGTCTGGAGGAAGATACGCTCCTTATATACTTCAAAACCTGACTTCTTCACCTCTAGAGTATCATGTTTATCAAGGACAGGCCAGTTCTGATCAGTTTGATGCCTCAAAAGAGAAAGATGGAAAAATTGTGCAAGCTGGCGCTTCTGTTCCAATTTATCTTAATGACATACCGGACGAACAACTTTATCATTATAGGCCTAGTCATTCTTCTGATAATCTCAGTGAGAGGCAATCAAATGGGGTGGCTCATCATTTGATGACTATTCAACTTGATGGCATGTCTGTTCCTTCTGCTCCTGTTTCAATGGATCTTGTTGGACTTACATATTTTGAGGTTGATTTTTCAAATAATTCACAATACAATGTAAACCTGAAAGAAAATGGTGCAACTGACGGAAAGAATGGTTTTGTTGTACCTGTTGTGTTTGATGTTTCAGTGCAACGGTATAGCAAGCTAATACGTTTGTACTCAACGGTATGTATACGTGCGCATATTATCACAGATTTTTCTACTTTTAGCTGTTTGTTAGCTTCTTCTAATTCCTGTTAACTTCAGGTGATAATTCTAAATGCTACTTCAATTCCATTGGAACTAAGGTTTGATATCCCATTTGGTATTTCACCGAAGGTGCGCTCGGATCTATTGTTTGATTCCTATAAATTTCACTGTTTATATAAATTTATGTATACCTGTCTTCATCTCTTCATTTTGGATTGATTATTCCAGATTCTAGACCCAGTATATCCTGGTCAAGAGTTTCCACTGCCTCTACATTTGGCTGAAGCTGGTCGCATGAGGTGGCGTCCTCTTGGGAATTCTTACCTGTGGAGTGAAGCACACAACCTCTCTGATCTTCTCTCCTTGGAAGGCAAGATTGGATTTCTCAGATCTTTTGTCTGTTACCCATCTCATCCAAGCAGTGACCCATTTCGTTGTTGCCTATCACTTCGGCATATTAGCATACCTGCAGCTGACAGGCTAAAGAAAGGCTCAGTGAGCTGTAATGATGATACTGTGAGCCAGTCAATCCAAAGTAGCAACAAAAATATAAAAGATTTGTGCAAGTCAAAAGATCGGTATATTCATCAAATGACTTTAAGTACTCCTTTAGTCATTAATAACTATCTTCCTGAGGCAATATCATTGACGATTGAAAGTGGTGGAATTACACGTACTGCATTGCTTTCAAAGGTTTGTGCTTCATTTCTACTGTGAAAAATGTAGTTTTGTGCATCAGTTTACTTATTAGGATGTGGTGCTCTGAACTAATGTAAAAGCATATACCTGTCTTTTCAGATAATCAATTTCTTTCATCATATTGATCTATCACATGACCTGACACTGGAGTTCAATATTTATGGATATAGACCGTCAGTCCTTAAGTTTCCACGCACAGAAACATTCAGTACAACTGCTAAGTTCAGTGGAACAAAGTTCTCTCAGTCTGAAACCGTGGCCTTTGAACCTGATACATGTAGTGGTAATTTATATCTACTCATGGTTAACTACTTTATTACTTATCGAATTTGTTTCATAGTGCATCTGTTACTTTTTTCCTCTAGGCCCAATACATGTAACTATGGAAAAGATGATGGACGCGTTCTCTGGTGCTCGGGAACTCTTCATTTATGTTCCCTTTCTGTTATATAACTGCACACCATTCCCACTCAGTATTTCAGAGTCCGCCAATGAGATGGACAGAACTGTCTGTACTTTACCTTCCTGTTACAATCAAGTTGATAATGAGCTGTTTCAAGGCACCAGAGATGGTCTGAGCCTTTTATTTTCTAACCAACACTCAGCTATTGAATCTCCACAAATTGAGAGTTTGGGCTTGTCATTCTTGAAAAATCGCATTGTTTCAACTAGAAAAACATTTGATCTGCAGTTAGGAAGATTTGTTAGAAATCCCTCGATTTCATTGTCTCAGAAGCAAACTGACCAACATGATTTAGTTGATAAGAAAAATTCGTCAAATATTCTGAAGAATCGATTGGGTTCAAGCACTCGGTTGTCAGGGAATAATGACTTTATGGAGAAAGAGTGTGGAATGGTTAAGGCATGCATATATTCTCCACATCCTATTTCTTCCGGAAGTGAAATTGTGGTTTGCGTAGCTAATAGTTCTCGTGGACACAACTCAGAAAATGTGCCTAGTTCACCATGGTCAGGGCCCTTTCTTCTAGTCCCACCAAGTGGTTCAACAACTGTTCTTGTTCCCCAGCCATTATCAAATGCAATGTTTATATTATCTGTTACATCTAATGCTATTCCTGGAGCATTTGCTGGAAGGACACGGGCTATTACTTTTCAGCCAAGGTAATGATTTTCCTAAGAATCCAAAAATTACTGCTGTCTCTTGTCAAATAATTTTACTTTTCTTCAATACATTCTTTTTTTGTCTCTTTCATAGCAAGTTTTTTCTTGTGCAGATATGTTATTAGTAATGCATGCAGCAAGGAGTTATATTATAAGCAGAAGGGAACTGATATTCTTTATCATTTGGGTGTTGGGCAACATTCACAGCTCCATTGGACTGATACAACAAGGTACTTTGCCATCTTTATGTTGAAAGATTTTATTCCACATCAATTTTACTTGAATTTGTGGTTTTATCTTAACATTCAAGTTTGGATTCCCTATCTATTGCCAGTTCCTTAAAGAGCAAACTTTTCCCCACTGTATTTGCTACTCTTTGATCTGCTCGTTGTGTTTATATGTGATGTCCAATCACATTATAGGTCTGTTAAGATATATCATGCAATACGTCTAGTTCTGCTACATGTGAAGCGGACTGTTAAAGTGGTAATAATCCCCTATCGATGAAATTTGTGGTAGACACATAATATAACAAGGGCCTCTCCAATTCTTACCTATTGATTTTTCATTGGACCTTCCTAAAATTGAATTCAAGTTGAATGCTTAACGTGGTATTGGAACTCAAATTAGTTGTTACTTGTTCTTATTGCTTATTGCCCCAGAAGTGTTTATCCATGTGAAAGGCCTATTTGTTTCTGTTGTTGGTATTGGAACAAGTCCTTAGGGGAGTACCGAGTTGTGTTAACCGATAACTCATTTTGGTTAAGTTTTCAGTTTGTTATCTTTATATTCAGGTTGGCTTCACTATTTATTGGCAGATAGTTTTAGGCTGAATGCCTTTATTAAAATTTAACATGTTTTTCATGAGATACTATTCTTTAACATTACTATCGTATAAAGATTTTTGTACTGTCGTTAATGCTTTTTTTCATGGGAATCTTGGATTCTCCAGCAACAGATTTATGAAAATTTGATGCTTGGGAATAAGATATCGGTAATAGTCTTCCTTTATGTGTTTTAAATTGGGATATTTTATATCTTGTATGGTTTGTAAGGTGTATTTCAAATAATATGACAGAAATTTCAATCTTTTTTTCAGTAAAAATTGCCTTTGCTGCCTACCTTACGTAAGATGTGTCATGTGAGCAACTACCTGTCTTTACAGTATGCTATACATGACTTAAAGAAAGCCTTAATGCACTGTGTTTCACTATTGATAAGCTAACCCCAATGGCTACAACCGCAAAGCCAAGTCATTCTTCAAGTCCTTAGTCAAAGTGATGTAGTTAATTTATCTGTAGACTTTTAACTACATGTGCTCACTGTTTGTAGTCTATTTTCAAATATGTCCTCAATAACCTCATATTTCCAATGAACAGTTTATGATCTTTGCAATGCTATAATTTGCTTCCTCATAAAGTTATCAAGCTTTCTTATCTTCAAAACTTGCTGTATATAGTTCCCTACTTCACTAGGAAGGTGAAGAACCGCATTAATTAGTGGGTTTTAGGAGGAATAGTAGCACTTCTATGTGCTGGCACTAACATGATTTAACCAATAGAAGCAGCTGCTGGCAAATATAAATCTGGATTGAACCAAGGTTGCTACTTGAATCAATTACAATTATTTACGAAGCTTTCGCTAAGAGAAAGAGAAAGAGAGTATTGGATTATCATCATCTAACTAAGTTTTAATTAGAATGGGATGATGATACTTGGATAGGGTGTTAGTGTTGGATAATGGGTATGTGTTTAACTTGGGTATATTCAATTTTTTCTAACTTCTTCCATGTATTTGGAGGGTCATATCCCGTACTCATGTTAGAATATTTGTTTGACATGGGTACTTCTACCAAAATGAAGAGTTGGAGCTACATAGGATGGTCCTCTATAACTTTGCGTAACTTCTTGATTGCAACTTTTATGATATGTTTTGTCCCTCCCTAGCTTGCTTATCCATTTTCAATCTGTTGCAGGGAATTATTGATTTCCTTGCGTTTTGATGAACCTGGCTGGCAATGGTCTGGCAGCTTCTTGCCAGATCATTTAGGTGACACTCAAGTGAAGATAAGAAATTATGCTTCTGGGACAATGAATATGATACGGGTGGAGGTACAGAATGCTGATGTTTCCATCAGGAATGAAAAGATTGTTGGAAGCCTCCAAGGGAATTGTGGGACAAACTTGATTCTCATATCTGAGGATGATACAGGATATATGCCATATAGAATTGATAATTTCTCAAAGGAGGTTGGTACCTATTCAATTAATGCTTCTTTTGTATTCTTAGGTTTTAGCTAATTGCTTTTTACTCGTTAATTTCTGGCTTCCTATATTTTGTGGCCTTTTCATGTATCAGATACTAACTTGTTATTCCTATTTAGTTCGATTGGTAAAACGAACTGAGTGAACCAAATACTTAATCTGTGTCTCTGCTAGTGCTATGTAAAAACCAGCTTTGTTAAGACATGGCTCAAATTGTTGGATTGCAGTCTTTGCTTGTGTGCTGTTATAGTACTTGTTAGTAGGTTTTTTTTTTTATCTTATATTTTACTTATTTGTACTGCCGTTTCTATTATTACTTTTCTTTCTGTTTGTAAGGGGTTATTTATGACATTCTACTCGTAAATATGAAATGCTAAGATCCAAACCATCAAATGTGGAATAGCTAATATTTGTGTAAACTCCAAATCTTTAAGTATTTTAATCCCTCAATTACCTTCTTTGCATTCTGCATCACCCATTTTAAAACTTTAATTATAATTTTTTGTGAGAGTTCTGTATCATTTTTGTCATTGTAGAGACTAAGGATTTACCAACAAAGGTGTGAATCACTTGACACCATTGTTCACCCATACACTTCCTGCCCTTATGCGTGGGATGAACCCTGCTATCCCCACCGTGTTTCTATTGAGGTATGCCCACTTTACTTTTTGTTCCTTTTGAAGTGATGAACTGTAAGGTATTGCCTTTCTAATGAATCTTTGTTTGACATATAAAGGTACCAGGGGAGCGTATGGTGGGTTCTTTTGCTCTAGATGATTTGAAAGAATATATGCCTGTGCACCTACAGTCTACTTCTGAGGTACGTCATTCTGTTATTAGCTTTATTTCTTTAAGCAGGACCTGACATAAGGCGCCTACATAGATCAGCAAACTTTATATCTGCTCTGAATTGGTGAAGGAGGGTTAGTAGTATATTTCAATTGATATTTTTGAGGATTGAACCCTCCTGCAGTAACTTGTCTAATAGGGTCAATTTGCAGCATAAAAAGTTGCAAGCTAATAATATATCAATTTTTAGTTTCATGCTATATTTAATGAATGTAGTAGCATTAGATGCTTACCTTGAAGGTGAGCATTATTTTATGAATATTTCGGAGGCTAAAATTCTATAGAAAGCTCTTCTACTTTACCAAAGTTCAAGATAAGCCAATGTGCTATTGTACAACCTGCATGGCTGTGTTTGTCTTTTAGAACTAGCGTGGCCAAATACTAATAATTTTCAAACATTAAAAAATAAATAATCACACAAGTGTTGTAAATATGTGAACCTGATAATCTATTGATTATTGCTTAAAGAATAATTAAAATAACATAAATCCAATTACAATAGAATATTTAAATTTAAAGAAAAAGGGGAGGAGAAGGAGAGGAGAAAAAGGAGAGAAGGAAAGAAATTCTAGCCTTTTACCTAGTATCCTTTTGTTCTTTTCACTATTTTTTGTTTTGAATTAAGATCTATAATCCCGATTTTCTGCTGCAATGACTAATATCTGATAAGAATGAATCTTCAGTTGCTGGGTTGTGACTAGAATCTCAAGGTATCACAGTAATCACCATCCTCCTCTCATCACGGCCTTTGATTCTTTAAGCTTGGTGAATGAGTATGACATCAGCTTCTAAAAACACCATCTTCCTCTTCGTCATTACCTTCGATTCTTTTAAGTCTTGATAAATGAATATTACATTAGCTCCAGAAAACATTCTCCAAAGAAAATCCTTCACTCTCCCTTGTTCTTGAAAAAGATTACCCATTATTGTTCTCTAAAGACATAAGGAATATGAGATGGCTTGTTATATTATACTGCTGGAGTAATGTAGCATATGATTCTGTTGGCTCGTTTATAAATATTTATTTGAAATAGCTATTTCTTAAATATAAAAAATTAGCTATTCAAGGTTATTATTTCCCCTCTACTCCTGTATCCTGATTTTACATTAAATATTTATCTAATGCTAAACTGTCTACAGAAGCCAGAAAGGATGTTGCTTTTATCTGTGCGTGCTGAGGGTGCAACAAAGGTACATTATCATAGTTAGGTGCTTTGAGCTGGATTTTTTTTGCATTTGTGTAGCTTAACAACTGAATTTCTTGTTTCAGGTGCTCACAATTATTGATTCAACATATCATGTTCTGAAAGACATGACAGATCAAAGTACCATTAAGTTCCAAGAAAAACAAAATCAAGATAAACCTGCTGAATACAAGGAGAAGTTTTCAGTTACCATTCCTTGCATTGGTATTTCTTTGGTTAATTCTTACCCACAGGTTAGCAGATACAAATTGCTAGAGTTTTTTTCTGATCTAAAGATATACTTCAAAATCTATTAAGCTTTCTCTTTATTTTGCAGGAATTGCTTTTTGCCTCTGCAAAAAATATAAAAATCGATCTATTTCAGAGTGTGGACCACCAAAAGCTTTCTTGCCATATATCTTCACTTCAAATAGATAATCAACTGCATAACACCCCCTATCCTGTCGTCCTTTCCTTTAATAGGGAATACAGAAGTAACCAAGTTGGCCAGATAAGGAAGGATGATAGCCCAAAATTCAAAGCTGAAAGGGGGTTACTGATTTCTTCAGATTCTTCGTTTGAACCTGTGTTTAACCTAGCTGTGGCAAAGTGGAGGAAGAAAGATATTTCATTGGTCTCTTTTGAATATATAAGCTTAAGGTGTCGTTTCAGATTCAAATGCATCTTAGTAATTGTTTGATTTGTAATAGTTTAAGTGCTTATTTTAGTATATATTTGCTTGCAGAATGGCAGATTTTTGCCTTGAGCTTGAACAGGAACTGATTTTGAGCTTGCTTTACTTCTACAAAGCTGTCTCTCCAGGTTTACAGAGTCGAGCCTTGCCATTTTCTGATCCTAACTTCAATGTGGGTTTTATGCATGGTCAAACATCTGAGCATGTGAAAGTAAGAGAACAGCTACATGGTACTGGTACTCCTGTGCTCAGTAGAATTGATGACACTGGTGGATTACCTTTAATAGTTCCAATAGGGGCTCCTTGGCAGCAAATTCACTGTTTGGCCAGAAGACAGAAGAAGATTTATGTGGAATCATTTGATTTGGCTCCTATAAAGTTTACTCTTAGGTAGAATAACTTTGTCTCTAGTGGAGTTGGTTTCTTTAAATTCAACTCAAGCTCTTATCTTATCACCTGTAAACTAAACTAACAAATATGAGGTTTGGTTTGAACAGCTTTTCTAGTTCTCCTTGGATGCTTAGAAGCGGGGTTCTTACATCTGGAGAATCTGTTATCCATGTGAGTGGCTCTATTATCTAAACTCCTAGAACCATATAAGGTTGTGCATCATAGATGAGTATCTAAAAAATAAAAACTGGCATGATTATAAAAATTCAAGCACTTTTAGCTTACCCAGGAAGTGGAGATTTCATTACTTGGCTAGAGAGGAAATAAATGAAAAATATGGTCAAATCTCATGTGGCTTCAGTGAACTGGTTAGCTTTTTTTTTTTTTACCAAATATGATGGATTTGTGCTTCCTGCCTTGTACTAAGGACCAAACTTAACATGTCTAGTGTTTCACATTTATTTTACATGCGCAGACATAGAGACTTGGTATATTTATTGGTACTCATATAGAATATATTGTTTCACTATTTTGACTGTAATTGGAATTGGCCACTACGCATTCAGGTGGATGCTACTTAAACTTGATTTGGTTAGTGCATATTTATAAGTTGTTTTGCTAGGATGAGATTTTCTTCTGCCTCAGTATATGGATGAAAATGGCCTGAGCCATTCGCTAGCTATTTTAGGTGATGTCTTGATCCATCACATTATTATGCTTAGTACACGAGCTAAAGCTAATTCAGCCTACTTAGGATTCTCTAAGTTTTCATGGTTTCCTTGTGAGTTTGGCTTATTTTTGTCATTTTTTATGTTTGAATTTTTGCTAGAAGTCGAGACTATTTTAAAATTGTATTTGGTTGTCAAATACTAACTACTGCTTTTATAAGTTGAATAGAAACAGGGAGGGTGAAAAAAGGCTCAAACTAGCAGCAATGATCTTTTTCTCTTGTCCTTTTTCCCCAAATGTAATAATCGCATAACAGGAGCAAATGATATTTCCTACTCGTGAAGTTCAATTCAGAATGCTATTAAGTCTATTTCAGTTTTGTGTTTGCTATTGGTTTGGCATATGTTTCCCTTCTAATTGCCTCATCGTCACAGAAATTGTAAACCACAAAAGCAAAAAGATGAATAGGGAAAACAATCATCATTCTCATTTCATCTTTTGATTTTTGGCCATGATTTTAATCATGCAGATGTTCTTGAGTCAATCATTAAATGGTTATTCCTTAATAAAAAATGTGCTTTGCTAGTGTAATTCGTGTGCATTTGTTTCACTACTTTTCTTTGCTTCATGTTAATTCCATTGTTTTAGTAGAACTTTGAAAATTCCCTTTGGGGTTCCTCTCCTGTAAAGTACTAATCTTCTTGGTAAAACTATTCACTGCAGAGAGGTCTGATGGCTTTTGCTGATGTAGAGGGAGCACGAATTCATCTCAAAGAGTTGTCAATCATGCATCAAATGGCCAGTTGGGAATCTATTCAGGAGATCCTGATTAGGCACTATACTCGACAATTTCTCCATGAGATGTACAAGGTAAATATCAGATCGTCTTTGTTAAAATCATTGAACCCTATAGCATGGTGCTACCTATAAGGAAAATAGAATAGAAAGTGTGCTCCATTATTGAATTTTATCAAGCTATTTATACAAGTAATTCTCAACTAATTTTCCTAATAGCTAGAAGAAAAAATCTCAATAACTCTAAGTATGTTAGAAAATATTTGAAAAACAAAATTTTGGAACAAATAACGGAAAGCTAAAATGGATTTAGATTCACGATAGTTGGTTCCTCTCTTTTACACCCTTGCAATTTGGTGAAGACATTGACAACACCCAACTTGGAACATGCAACCTGATCTACTGTGTGTAAATGTTTGACTGCAACTTCTTTGTTTTCTACCTATTCATGAATGAAGTGGAAGTCGTTTGCACATGTTTCATTCAGTTATGGAAGACATGGTTTTCAGAAATGTATGTTGTGCTAACTTTATCACGTATGATATGCTGGATGATATTGAGTGAAAAGCGTAGCTCACAGCAGAGGTTGGCGAGCCAATATGTTTCTGTGACAGCAGCAACAAGAGCATGATATTCTTCTTCAGTGTAAGATCAAGACACTGATCACTGCTTCTTGGAGGACCATAAAATAGTTCTTCCTAGATAAATCATGTAACTAGTAGTGGAAGTTTGATCAATCGGTTCACCAGCTCAATCGAAATTTGAATAAACTACCAGCATTGAGTCATGTTCACGAGTTATGCAAATATCGTAGGATGTTCGATTAAAACATCGGAGCAACCGTTTGATAGCCTTCCCATGGGACTAAAGTTTACTTTTGGCATATGGCTTCAGCCATTGATAGCATAACACCCAAATCTTATAGACTTATAATTTGGAGGTTCTTGGAATAAAATTTCATAAGGGCATGTTTTTTTTAGACTTGGTGTGATTAACCTATTGATTGACAGCGTGATGATAGGCCAAAATCCAAAATATTGAGGGTAGTGAGGCTTTGTGTGAGAGTGTTTTAGCAGTTTAACAACATGTAGGTATCTGTGCTCTACTAGGGCCACTCTTTAGTTGTAGAGGAGGGGAAAATAATTGTTGGTGTACCGTGTGTTTTTAGGTAAAATAAACTTACAAATTCATTACCACCATCAATATAGAAAAGATTTTTGTTTGAAAACGTCATTCAAGTAAGGGTCCATAAATCACTTTTATCAACTGACAACACTATGGAGGGCCCCATAAATCATTGTAAATTGTTTGTAATGGTCGTTGACTATGTAGGGGATTTTCAGCAAAAACCAACCTATGCATCTTATTGAAGCAATAAGAATTACAAGCGGAAACAGTTTTTGAATTTGAACAGAAAATTGATGCAAAATTTTATTTAGAATACAACAATTTGGATGTCTTAAGTGACGGTGCCATAGGTGAAGAGTAACGACCATATTGCATTGGGGATTAGTTGGACTGCTTGATGTCCCGTAGTAAAGTCCATCTCTATTCTGCCTGCGTACTAGAGGCGCTTCTGTATGACAGGAAAACCTCATAGATGTTTGTTTATTGTGGCAAAATTGAAAAACAAACATAAGGTTTCTTTTAATGGTGGGAGTACATAAAGTGTTAAGTAATTGAAAGTGATGATTTGATGCACATAAATTGGTTTTTATTGATATGAGAAATTAGAATGGTGTCACCATTGCCTATTGAAACCTTTTCGGAACCATGGTAATCATGCACTTTTAGCATCTAAGACAATGTGATGAATGGTAATCAACAACACAAAGCTCTGTTGTGAAGTAGCTGACTAGCAGGTTGGCATGATCTTGGAGATCGTTATGAGATTGGGGTTGATAAACTTTTGTCAGGTCACCCAGGCGATCATAGAGTTGATGCTGTAGCTCATTTCTTGTAGGTTGCTGTTGTTGGTTTCTTGTTGATCATCATTGTTCCCTGTTAAGTTGGGAATGCATTGGTTGACTATTTTGGAAAGCATGATACCCTTGACGGCGTCTGCTTCTTTGTTTGTTGGGCTATACAAGGGTAATGGGAGGCTTTTGCAATTTTCTGGCTTCCTCGTGTTTTAAAAGGGGCTCATGGTTCATTTAACTACTCATGTTTTGAATTTTTGTTGAGAATTTAAGATTAATTTCACTAGTGTTCTGATGTGAGAGTTGTGGTTCTTTGTTTAGTATTTAGGGCAATGATTTTGTAACAGGACCGGTGGTTTGATTAGATAAATTATTAGTTCATAAAAAAATAAAAAATAAAAGTATAACAGCCGGTTCAACTGGTTTGTACCGGTTCACAGGTCAATTGGTTCAACCTCTTTCTCCAGACTGGTGTTCCTAGTGGTTTCAAGGTTTGGTTGGCCGGTCTGGTCGAATTCCAACAACCTTGATTTAGGGTTTAGTTTATTAAATATCTGCAAGTTTTGAGTTGTGAGAGCAGTGTTTGAATTAGTTAGTAAATTTAAAAGGGTTTAGTGGATGAAAAGCGGTATAGGATTTTTAACGATTGGTTGAAAAGGTTCCCTCAAATCCAAAACTGCAAATCTTGTCTACTGTGTTACCAGATTGATGTAGAACTGGCATTCTTAAACACTCAATAATAGCCTTAATAATCTCAATTGCATGAACTCAAATCTCATGTCTCATAGGTAAAAATCCCTAAATCAAAATATCAATCATCATAGCTTAAATTCCAAGTTTTATTGAAACCTATATTTATGACTTCACAAACCTAGGTTTAAAAGGTGCATCACAATAAGGCCACCTAACTATTAAGGAAGGTTTGGCAAAAACAATATTTATGTACAATAGAATGACCACATAAACAAAGCCACATGATAAATCTCCTCTATCAGTGGGCTTAGTCACAGGCCTCAGATCAAATTTCAAGTCCTACTGTTCCGTTGGTACCACAACTTGAATCTAGAATCTCAACCAAATCCCATACTTACCATTAAAGCCTGGGTGACTTTAATTTGTGAAAGATATCACCTTATATTTGATGTTTGTACTCTTGGGTGCCTCGGAACTCCATTTTTCATGATTCAGAAGTTATGCTTTGATCTCCAGCTCCCTTAGAATCTGTTTGAAACAAATTAGTGCTCTGCACACTGCAGAGCTTGCCATGTATGAATTTCATTGCTGCTGACTGTGTTGCCTCTGATGTGATTCATCATCTTCTCGGAACTGTTGTGATAGTTGTGATATCTTGCATAATTAAGTCATGATTCTAGGATTAATTAGCATAATATTAGGCATATCATATCATATCTTTGACCTTCCTTATTTGTGTATCTAGTTATTATTATGAATAGGCTATGTAACTTATTGTAAGTAGACAAGTAATATTTTCCACAAGTCTTTTCCCTATTTCTCTCTTCTTTTCTTCTCCTTATTTTTCTTTCATTTTTACGGCTGTTACAGCCAACAGTAGAGCTGCAACAGCAGCTGTTTTCTTTCTTCTTTCTCCTCCTCCTTCCTCACTTGATTTCACAGAAACTAATGTAATCTGCAGGTGTTTGGCTCTGCTGGTGTTATCGGCAATCCCATGGGATTTGCTAGGAGTCTAGGTGTAGGAATTAGAGATTTCTTAGCAGTTCCTGCTAAGAGTATTTTGAAGGTAATTAATTTTGTATTCTTTGTTAGCTTTAACTCTGTCTTAATGGCTGAGGGCTGAAATAGGAATGTGTCTTTTAGAGTCCCACTGGACTTATCACAGGCATGGCTCAAGGTACTACTAGTCTTCTGAGCAATACGGTCTATGCACTAAGTGATGCTGCTACTCAATTCAGTAAAGCTGCACACAAGGTATCACTAGATGCAATTTGTTCTGATTAATTAAGGTTTTATTTTTTATTTTTTATTTCTTAATGTTATTATCTATGAGAAACTTGAATTATATTCAGTCAAATATCATTGATTGACAGTGAAAAGCTATACTGCTTGCAGGGTATTGTTGCATTTACATTTGATGAGCAGGCTGTTGCAAGAATGGAAAGGCAATTGAAAGGGGAGGCTTCACACAGTAAAGGCATAATTAATGAAGTTTTTGAGGTATGAATATCTTTTCTTCTTTTTATCTTTTGAGCTCTTTCTATTTGGATGGTAAATATTGCACCACAGCAGTAAACCCTCTGGAAAGAAATAAAGCTGCTTGTTAACAGTTGTCTTTTATGGGGAGCGTGTTTGGATAGAGATGTTACTGCATGCCTTTTCAAGGTTGAATCTTATTTTCCTGTTAATTTCAGGGACTTACTGGCCTCCTTCAATCGCCAGTTAAAGAAGCAGAGAAACATGGCCTACCTGGAATCCTCTCAGGTAAACCACTGGTAGCTAGTTGGCTGCAGGTCTTATGAGCCATGTTACTATCATAATCAACAAGGCATGCATCATCATCTGATTATTTTTGTGTTCCGTACAGGAATAGCTTTGGGAGTAACCGGACTAGTGGGAAGACCAGCTGCTAGTATACTTGAGGTTACTGGAAAAACTGCACAGAGTATTAGAAACAGAAGCAGATTATACCAAATGGGTTCACAACGTTGTAGAGTTCGTTTGCCAAGGCCTTTAAGCAGAGAACTTCCTTTGAGGCCTTACTCTTGGGAAGAAGCTGTTGGAATATCGGTGCTTAAGGAAGCTGATGATGGCAAGCTCAAGGATGAAGTCTATGTCATGTCCAAGGCACTCAAAAACCCCGGTAAATATGTCATCATGACAGAGAGACTTGTGTTGGTTGTTAATTGCCTGAGTCTGGTGGACTTGGGGAAACCTGAATTCCGAGGTGTTGCAGCTAATCAAGAGTGGGTGATAGAAACAGAAATTAGCCTGCATAGTGTAATCCACACTGATGCTGATGATGGGGTGGTACATATTGTTGGAAGCAGTTCAGATGCATTGTTAAGACAGAATCAGCAGATGTCGAGGAAGGGTGGTGGTGGTGGGACGAAGATGCGGTGGAATAATCCATCAACTCCGCTTCCACTTTTTCAGACCAACTTGGAACTGGAATCAGAAGAAGACACAAAGCACTTTTTACGGGTTTTGCTTTCTACAATTGAACAGGGGAAAGAGCAAGGGGGAAGTAAATATCTATTGCAGAGAAGTAGTATCAGGTAGATTTCCTTTATTAGTTCCTTTTCTGTAAGCCTTTTTCACCCCCAGTAAGAACAGGAGAATATATATAATTAAAAACAAAGGTCCCTAACATATAGTTCACCAAAAAAAAGAGAGGAAATAGCTAGATAAGAGTTGAGCTGGAAAGCATTTGGTTTTTACTCTTGCATTTATTCATTCTCGTGTATAGTTTGTACAAAATTATATTTTACAATAATAGATATATACAAAAAGTTGGTTCTGCTAAGTATAAGTTCAAGACTTTATCCTTCAAGGATTAGAATTATTTATTAATTCAAATATTGTTTATCTTTTTGGTTTTTTTCTCTCTGCAGAATGTTGTTGGGATTATGTATATATATATTTTTTGAATAGCTATTTTGACATTCATGGATGTCAAGGTATGTGAGTGCTCAATTCTCTGCGCTTTACTATGCAGAGAAAAATACATATATAGGATCTTGATTCTTGACACCAATGTGTTGAGATCCTATTGGAACATTTACTTTGTTTTCTAAATTCTAATCATGTTAAATGAGATTTATTTAGTATTAGGCCTGTAAATGAACAGAGTTTGAACGAACAAATTTCTTTTCATGTTCGTTTGTTTATTTTTAAGTTTGTTTGTGTTGGTTAAGATTTCAAATTTTTGTTCATGTTCTTTTATTTAAAATTATATGTTCATGTTTGTTTAATGTTGATGAACATGTTCATGAACATGAAACAAACATGTTCATGAACATATAATTGAATATGTTCACGAACAATGTTAAATAATAATAAACAATAAATAAATACATACACATATTGTTTAGATATAAAATAGTCAAATATAAAAATTAATAATTATATTATAAATAAAAAAATACAAATCAAAATAATTTTTTTAATATATATTAATGGAAAATTAAATGAGTTTTAAGATAATTTTATTAATATATGCTAACGGAATTTTTATAAGAAAATATCATTAATAAATAAATGAGTCATAAATGAGTCAATAAACAAGCTTATAAACGAGTTTGTTTGTCAACATAAACGAACCGAATACACTTTTGTTCGTGTTTATTCGTTTATTAAATAATCATAAAAATTTTGTTCATACTCGTTTATTTAGCTTAATAAATGAACATAACGAATATTATACGAATTATTCATGGAACGTTCCATTAATTTACATCCCTATTTAGTATGTTATTTCAAACATTAAAAAAAAAGCTAACAAATATAAGAAAGTTTTATTATCATATCTAAATTACATATTATATTTTGCAAACAACATATTCAAAATAGTTTAATTTTATAAAAACTAATTTTATAATAACGAAATATTACATTTCATTATATGTTAAATAACCAGTTGTGAAGGGTTTTGAATTATTGGCTGCTCCTGCTGGGTTTGTTGGATCTTCATCAAATGCATTATCTATAATCTGGTTTGGATTGGCTTTTGTTGTCTCGCTTAGTAACCATGAAGTAACCATTTTTGAAGGTTTTGGGTTTTACATCTCTGGGTCTTTTTGAAGGCAAACCGTAGCCGATCAATGCTGACTAATTTTCTATAAGAGCCAAGATTGAAAGCTTAATGGTGGTTCTCTAGTTATCCGTTTTTCTAAAGAAAAGTCGACTCATATAAGACTTTGGGATGCCATGATTTTTCATTAAAGAAAATGATATAAAAGCTTTTGCCAAATGGATGCATTTTGCTTAAAATAATACTAAATTGAAAAGGAAAGTATAACTATGTGTGCTAAATGAAATTTTAACCCAAACCAACTAGGCTTGAAACTACGATGCAATATTAACCACAAAAACGTAAACTTATTGTCTGAGAATTTGGAGGTTCACCCTTGTAATTTGTCTTTAGAAAATACTTAGTAGGGATTTCAAATCAGATTGAACCATTGCCTTATGCAAAACTACTGAAAATTCTAACTTTCAGGTTTTGGTTAAGATTATTTCACTTTTCTAATGCAAAAAATGAAAACAAAAATCAACCCATTTTTTAGCTAATTGCTTGCTTTCGATTGTAATTATATTATATTTAGTCATAATTCATAGTTTTTTAAGTGTCTTCCACTAGTATCATGATTGAACCTGCCATTTGATAATTTGTTCTGATTGATGTCTAAAATTATGAAGATTCTTGTTTTGGATGCTATTGAGTTTGCAATGATTAAAAGTTTTCAATAGGATTAGGACTATTAACTTTAACTATTGTTTTTTTGTTATTTTATTTGATAAATTGTCTTATTTTTTGTGTTATATTATTGGGTATAACTTCTGTTATTGATATTAAAAATGTATTTGTATATCATTAAACAATTGCAGGTATTTCGTAAAAAATAATTTGTTTCAGTATTAAGATTAAGAGAAGTATGAGTGGAGGTCTTAACTTAATTAGGTCTAGGGATCAAAAGAGGAGGATATTGGGTTAAGATGATGGCACTAGTAAATTGGTGCTTCACCTAATCAAGGAGAAAATTTTAACTTCTTATAGACCTAAAATGACGTCATACATTTAGGATTAGAGCTTTTGTCCATGGTGATGAACAAACATGTAGTGATGAATTAAGAATGTCTAAAGCTATCTTTTTTAAGTTGTGTGAATTACTAAAAAAAAAAAAGAGGGTTGAAGGACACAAAACATTTGTTAATTTATAAACAAGTTGCAATTTTCCTTTTCATACTTGCTCCTTGTATTAAGAATAGAACTTATATAGTCATACATTTCAAAGGTTAGGTGAAATAGTGAGTAGGTATTTGAATAAAGTCCTTATCAGTGTTATTAAAGTTGAACACTTGCTAAACTTAGCTTGAATTGGGAATCAACCTTACAGGTCTTTGATGGAGCACTTAAGGAAATCTTAGAAGTTTTACAAAAAGATAAAGTCAATGGTTTTTTTTATGCATTTGATGTAATTCATCTTTATTTTCACCAAAAAAGATTGAACTTATTCGCAATGATTCAACCAATGACAAGTGGAAATGGGTCAAGGTAATTAATTAAAAATAATATTAATAATTTGATATATATTTTACTAAAATTAGTTAAGTTAATTTAACCAACCTTTGTGATTATGTGTTATTAGAATTTTATTGGGGCATTAGATAAAACCCACATAAAAGTACGAGTATCATTTGAGGAGAAACCTAGATATCGTACAAGTTAAAATGAGGTAGCCACTAATGTTTTAGGGGCATGTTCCCTTAACATTAATTGACTTACGTATTACTTGGCTGGGAAAGGCCAACAGTTGATGGGAGAGTTCTTCAAGATGCTTTGAGTAGGAAAAATGACTTGAAAGTGCCTACCAATATGCTTCTTTTGGTTACAATAATAATTCCTACTAGGCACTTTAAACCATAAAATTTGAATTCTTGTTTAATGAAGTGACTTTTAGAAAATTTGTTATAGATTTTACTAGGTTGCTATTACCTTGTCGATGAGGGTTACACACATTTAGAAGGCTTTTTAGCATCCTTTAGAGAGCAGCAATGTCACTTAACTAAGTGGAGACATAGTTACCAACCCACCACCCTTGAAGAGTTTTTAACATAAAGGATGCTTTTGCAAGAAATGTAATTGAAAGATGTTTTGATCTTCTAAAGATGAGATGAGGTATACTTAGGAGTCATTTTTATTCCATTAGGATACAAAATCGAATTATCCTTGCATGTTGCTTGCTACACAATTATATTCACAAGAAAATGTCTTATGACCCTTTGAAATGTGATGATGAAGCTTAAAGTAGTGAAGAAGTTGAGGATGCTTATACCCATGAAGCAATAGTTTCAAGAATTGAGCATACAAATGAGTGGAGCATGTTTAGACAAAAACTTGCTATTGAGATGTTTAATGAGGGGAGGGCTTCTCGATCAAGGAGGTGAAATAATGAAACAAATTGAATTGAATTAAGTTGTATGAATCTTTCAATAAATATTGAACTAATTTTAGTTGTTGAAGTGCAAACTATGTATTTTTCGTAAACATTTTATTTATAATTGCATGAAATATGTGACATGTGTTTATTTGTGATATTTATTTAAGCTTACTCATATTTGACTATTTGTCTTTATTAGTTATATTTGATTTGGTAATTATATTATGTCATTCCATTTTGGTATATATTAGTAGAATGGCAAGTCAAGAGGTGAATTTCGAAGGTGATAGTTCAAGTAGCAAGTCCAATTGGAGACATTGGACAATGAAGAAGATAGAATGTTGATACAATGCCTTGTTGAGTTGTACCACTTAGGCAACTAAAATGTTGATTGTAGATTCATACAAAGATATCTACCTATTAGAAAAAAAAAATGTTACAATCAAAACTCTCATTTTCTGGTTTCAAAACTGAACCTCAAATTTTTTGACTTAGAAAGGAGTGGTTAATTGTATATGATATGATCTATGGCAAGCATACCAATGGCTTTGGATAGGACGCCACAAGGAAAGTGGTGACAGCTGCAAGCAGTGTGGGATGAATTCCTTAAGGCAATATATAAATTATGATTTTATATGAATTCTATATTTATATTTGATCATGTCTACTAATAACTTGATATGTATGTAGAGTCACCAGAATGCAATCCCATTCAAGACTAGGACACTACCATATTTTGAAGATTTGAGTATCATATTTGGGATAGACCGTGCGATGGGAAAGGATGTCCAAACAACAACCAACATTATTGAAGATCTGAAAAAGGAGGAGAATGAAAATGGTGGAACTAAAAACATTGAAGATGGTAGGTGTGGAAAAAGATGGCTTTAGTGGAATTGAAAATGTTCACGATCCCCATCTACTAGTAGAGCCAAGATTAGAAGAGTGGATGGAGCTGGAAAGACTAAAACAAGTATGAATACTAGTGATAAGGCTGAATTTTATAGAATTATTGAGATATTGTGATGCAAAATGGTTGAGGCTACAAAACAATGAACAAAGATCTTAGGGAATTTATTTATTGGATCAATATATTGAAACATATGAACATATGAATTTATTTTTGGAATGAATATATGTTTATGTTAAACATTTATGTGAAGATATTATCATTTTTAGGTCGATTATTTGAAAAGTAATGTGGATAATTTTTTTATTTTAATTAATAATATGAGTTTTATTGTAATTTTAATTATGATAATAAAAATTAGTTTATAATAAGTATAATATTCTCTTCTTCTTTTTTGAATCAGATTAGAACTATTTTGATTTATATATTTTTTTATTGTGTTTTATTACTAAATTATTGTTACATTGTACAAAAAAATTGATTACATTGGTTAAATGCAATTTTTGTTATATTATACTAAAATATATTATTTTTTAAAATTTATAAATATAATAGTGTTGCTAAGAAAAATATAATTTAATGAAAATGAAGACAATTAAATAAATACGAAATTAAAAAATTTTAAGGGTAAGATGATACATTCATAAATAACACTCGTTTTAATCCGTACCAAACACAAGATAACATCTATATTTCATCTATCTTTTTAATACTTATGTATTATTCAATATATCACTCCTCTTTTACATCCGTTGCACTAAATACGACATTAATTTATCATTTTATTATTATATATTTTTATACATTTCAATTTTTATTATGTATATTTTATTATCTCTAACAATTATATATATATATTAATGTATTTGATTGAGTTGGTATCTCAAATTAACTCGATACCGACTCAAGATTGATGACAACACCATGATAAACAATTTTATATAAAATCAATATCCCTAAATTCAATTAATAAAAACTTAATATTATATAAAAAGAATCTTAATCTAACACAATCAAAGCAACAATCTTATTTTTCTAGAGATTAATTAATAAATGTTGAATACAAAACGTGTGTTAAGAAATTAGGGAGATTTGTTTGAAAGTATAATTATTATTTATGTTTTAAAAATTCTAGAGAGTGCATGAGAGAGAATGAATGAAATTTGGGGGAAAAGGTGATGAATGTTGAAAGAATAAAAAGATTAGATTTTTAAGATTTTTAGTTGGTAGAGATACTTAAAAGTTGTTTTTTATATATATATTTTTTATGTGATTAAGTAAGTTTATATTAAGATTCAGGTTGTATTTTAGTTATTTTACTCAAAAAATAGATAAACTAGTCATCGTGCGTTAGATTAAAAGTAAATTGGTTTTTTTGGTAAAATTTCTATTTATTTCTACTGTTAAAAAACTAGTCCCTATAGTCAACATGAGATACATGTGAGATGCCAAGCGTCATTGTTTGATTATTCTATTAGCTACGCTAGTTTTTAACAGTACAAGGGATGAAATTTTTAATAAAAAAAACTAAATTACTCTTTAATCTAACATATAAAGATTAATTTATCTATTTTTAAACTAAAAATGACAAAATACAATCTGATTTATAGTCTACAATCTATCCAAAATCACTATCTCCAATTGTGGCCGCCTCAAACTTCAACATCTGCCAAAATAGTCAAGCACAAATTCCTGTCCTAACATAATCTTTTTAAACAAAAATACTGTGTATGTAACACGTATTTTGACTAGTAACATATTCTATCATATCCTCACCCAATAAAGTTATAAACCAAGCGTGATTCTCTTTTCAAGTCACTGAGAACAAAAGTGGCTATGGCAAAGAACATTTTGGTGACTGGTGGTGCTGGTTTTATTGGAAGCCACACTGTGCTAGAGCTACTACTGGGAGGCTACAATGCAGTGGTGGTGGACAATCTCAACAATTCCTCTGACGTTGCCATCACGAGAGTCAAAGAGCTCGCCGGCCAGTACGACAACAACCTTTATTTTCACCAACTTGACCTCCGAGACAAACCTGCGCTGCAAAATGTATTTACGGAAAGAAAAATCGATGCTGTCATACACTTTGCTGGATTGAAAGCCGTAGGTGAAAGCATGAAGAAACCATTGATGTATTACAGCAACAATATCGTTGGAGCAATCACGTTGTTGGAAGTAATGGAAGCCTATGGATGCAAAAATCTAGTATTTTCATCATCAGCTACCGTCTACGGTTGGCCAAAGGAGGTTCCATGTAGAGAAGAGTTCCCTGTGTCTGCTATCAATCCTTATGGAAGAACCAAGCCTATAATTGAAGAGATCTGTAGGGACATACAACATGCAGACCCAGAGTGGAAGATCATATCGCTGAGATACTTTAACCCTGTTGGTGCACATCAAAGTGGCTATATCGGAGAACATCCCCGTGGAACTCCAAACAATCTCATGCCTTACATGCAGCAAGTTGCAGTTGGGAAACGACCTGCCTTGACTATCTTCGGGAACGATTATTCCACCAAAGATGGCACTTGCATACGTGATTATATCCATGTTGTTGATTTAGCACAAGGTCATATCGCTGCACTGCGAAAACTATCTGATCCGAAACTAGCCTGTGAAGTCTACAACTTGGGAAGTGGGAAAGGAACATCAGTTTTGGAGATGGTTGCTGCATTTGAAAAGGCATGTGGGAAGAAAATTCCTCTTGTTATTGCTGCCAGGCGACCCGGTGATGCTGAAATACTTTATGCTTCTACTGAAAAGGCAGAGCGTGAGCTGAATTGGAAAGCCAAATACAGCATTGAGGACATGTGCAGGGATCAATGGAACTGGGCCAACAACAACCCTATTGGTTACCAATCTCCTGAGAAATAAGCCCACAACATTACATGCTTAAATTCACGCAACTTCTAGGAGTCTGCAGCGACATTATTGGAAATTGGCCAACCATGCTGCTGTTACATTTTGTGGTTGAAGTGCATGCAGCTTGATGACATGCTGCAGCACATATGCTTGCTGTAACAGCAAGGTTTCTCTTTAGTTTCATTCTAATTAATCTAGTTTAAAATGGACAAGTTGATGACAACTTGATGCATTAGGTGTTGAATGACTAGTTTAGGTGGCTTGTTTATGTGTACAAGCAATGTTTTAATAGTCCCAATGCTGATTAGTGGGGTTAGTTGACTATTTGGTGATGTATTTGACTATAAATGTATGTTTTTTCTAGTTGAATGAATGAGCTGAATGAGCTATCAGCCATTAGCTCCCTTGCTGCACATTTGTGAGCAAGTAAAAATGCTTCTTGCACCTTGCTTCATGTTCTGTGCTCTTGTTCTCTCTTTTGTTGCTGCCTCTTGCACCAACAATTGGTATCATGAGCCTATGTCTTACGGGACCATTGATTTTGCTTCCCCTGCTTGTTGAAAAGAAAGAAGCTGTCAAAGCACAAGCAAGTCATTAAGGACTGCTTGTAGAGAAGATAATATCGGCTCAAACTTATAAGATCCCCAAACTAGCTTGAATAAGCTGAAGGAGGAGTTT
This sequence comes from Gossypium hirsutum, assembly GCF_007990345.1. NCBI lineage: Eukaryota > Viridiplantae > Streptophyta > Magnoliopsida > Malvales > Malvaceae > Gossypium > Gossypium hirsutum. The sequence continues at coordinate 3,403,079 of NC_053440.1, forward strand.
AAAGGAAAGGTGTGAGCTTTCCAAATGTGCAAGCTTAGCAAGATGTCAAAGCTGCAAGCTTAGCAAAGTGCGAGCCTGATGAAGACACTTGTTGAAGACAATATGCAAAGATGTGAGTCTGTCAAAGGTGTGAGCTTAGCAACATGTGGAAGCTCAATGCGTGTTGTATAGTTGCAAGCCTCTTGAAGACAGTAAGCAAAGTGTGAGCCTGTCGAATTGCAAGCCAAAATGGCAGAATGAAGGCAAGCAACTATACTCACGAACTGTTTGTGCAAGAAGAAAATGAATTGGTCAGCTTGAATCAAAGCATCTAAGAGCTGCCAAGTTCAAAAAACTTAATGAATGACTGGTATTTGCAGCATGGAGTCCAAGGAGGAGTATTGGAAATTGGCCAACCATGCTGCTGTTACATTTTGTGGTTGAAGTGCATGCAGCTTGATGACATGCTGCAGCACATATGCTTGCTGTAACAACAAGGTTTCTCTTTAGTTTCATTCTAATTAATCTAGTTTAAAATGGACAAGTTGATGACAACTTGATGCATTAGGTGTTGAATGACTAGTTTAGGTGGCTTGTTTATGTGTACAAGCAATGTTTTAATAGTCCCAATGCTGATTAGTGGGGTTAGTTGACTATTTGGTGATGTATTTGACTATAAATGTATGTTTTTTCTAGTTGAATGAATGAGCTGAATGAGCTATCAGCCATTAGCTCCCTTGCTGCACATTTGTGAGCAAGTAAAAATGCTTCTTGCACCTTGCTTCATGTTCTGTGCTCTTGTTCTCTCTTTTGTTGCTGCCTCTTGCACCAACAGACATCAATTTTAATATACCAATAGTATGTTTGTCCTGCCCAGCGATGATGGTCGAAAGACTATGCTTCTTTGTTTCAAAGGCTTCTTATCTATTAACTAAACATATAATCGCACCATATATGTTTGGTGTTATGTCATGATCTCAGTTGAAAAGTCTTATGCTTGCTGTGTATAAATATAGAAATTAATAACTAACAACTCAACATTCCCAACTCATACACAACACTTGCAGAATTGCTCATGATGTTGCATCACTCTATGCAACACTTCACGAGACACATTCAATGTTCTAACAATTTTCTTCTTTGACATTTTTTACCAATTCATGTAGCAAATACTCACCTAACACCCTACATATATAAAAGAATAAGAAAACCACATTTTAGTCTAGTTGCATTATCAATAATCATCGAGCAACATTAACCTTGAGCATATATAGTAGCAGAGTATTAGAGCATTTGGGCAAGATAAGAATGATTCCTTGAACCTTTGTACCAATGAGCCCTTAAATAGAGCAGACACCCTACCCGGCCTAGATGGTATAGGACTAGAGTGTTGGTATAACAATAAATATATATTATCAAAAGAAAAAAAAATTCATAAAAAATCTCTTTATCCCTTAATCATATATATGGCCAGGAGTTCGTTCTAACTCATGGAAATTGAATCCATTTGATGACCATTCGTTTATCTCTTAAAAGAGCATATGTAGTGAGGAGACCAATCACCGCAATTGGTGATGGATACTCTAATTTCACAATTCAAATTAAAATATTATCGCATGTCACATTAAAAAATAGAATCCCCAAGAAATTTTATCAAATTATTTCTATTCTATTTTTAGTTTTATAACTAAATTATGAAATGAAATTTTAAAATAAATAATTCACAAAAATTAATCACATATTTAAAATTTTGAAAGAAAAAATTCTCACCCTCCCAATTTTGGGGGCATGATTGACAATTGCCAAACAAGAACTAATAATAATTTATGCAAAATAAGCAAATATGCGTCGAAAACAGAAAAGTTGAGAGGGGAGAAGAGGGGATTGAATTCCAGGCAGCTCCACTTTGTTCAATCCCCATTCCTGTCTTCTCCTCCATCACATTTCTTATTTCTTCTTTTCTTTTCTTTTTCCTGTTTTAAAATGTCTAATCCTATTCTTCCTTTTTAGGGTATTTGAATTCCATTAAAGCTCATCATCCCTCATCTTCTAGGACAAATTTTTTTTGATGTAAAATCTGCCTTCCTCAATGGTTTTCTTGATGAGGAGATCTATGTTGAACAACCTGAAAGGTTTCAAAGTAGCAAGCAAGGAAGATAGTGTGTACAAGCTGAAGAAGGTCTTGTATTGTAACACCCCTTACCCGACACCGTTGTCGGAGTCGAGCTCGAGGCATTACTTTACTTAACTTATTAGTTCGGACATAAAAATTTGCTTTTAAAATTTATCTCACTATTTATGATAAAGCTGTCCACTCGTGCAGTAGTTACTAAATTATTTATAACTTGATCTACGGAACTCAAAATTTAAATCTGTAAATTTTCCCTGAAACTAAACTCATATATCTTCTTACCATAAAATTTTCAGAATTTTTGGTTTATCCAATTAGTACATTTTATTAGTTAAAATCTCCCCTGTTTCACCACTCAACTGTCCTGACCTCTTGCCACTAAAAATAAGTTTTCTCATTATAGGATTTTCATATGGTGTTATCACTTGTTTCTAAATAAAATAGACTCAATAAGGAATCTATACATATAAATTACAACTCAGAAATATTTTTGTACAATTTTTAGTGATTTTCTAAACTCAGAACAGGGGATTCCAAAAACAGTTCTGACCCTATCTCACTAAAATTCACATATCTCAAAATATAAAATTCCTTTTGCTAAATCGTTATTTTTCCATGAAAATAGACTCAACAAGCTTTCATTATTTATATCATACACCCTTAATTCATTTTATACTATCCTAAGTGATTTTTCAAAATCACGCCACTGCTGCTGTTTGAAATCTGTTTCTTTGCAAATTATTACTCTTTCATGATTTCTATGCATAATTCATCACATAGACATGTATAACAACAAACACTTTCATACTTAGCCATTTTGACGACCATTCATCATTAGATATTTACACATCATTCTTTAGCAAAATCATAATACAACATTCAAAATAAGTAAGTCCCTATACATGCCATAGTTCAAACATAGTTCATCATAAAATACCGAGTCGTTGTGGTTGATAGTGTGGACGATCTCCGAGTCTTTAGGATCATCGACTTTGATTAATAATGCTATATAAAAAGAAAATAAACAAAGTAAGCATAATGCTTAGTAAGTTTACAAGTAAATAAATAGCAACATTAAACACAAATAATAATAACCAAGTAACATAATCTTTAATTTCCTCTTTACTTGATCTCTTACTCATTCACTTACTTATTTACTTAGATTACTCATAAATTATGACTTACTTTTCTCTTGTTGAAATGTTGAGTCTCAATGGGTAACGTAATATACTCTTAGCTCTTATAACTCACTTGAACTTACCATTTATGCTTTTAACTAAACTTTCATGGACATAAGTTATTTACTAGCCCGTTGAACCATATTGGAATAATAAGGATACTTGGGTCTCTTTCTGATAATAACATGCCAAAGCCATGTCCCAGACATGGTCTTACATGGGATGTTTCATGTACGCCAATGCCATATCCCAGATATGGTCTTACATGGGAGTTCTCATATCGGTGCCCATGCCATGTCCCAGACATGGTCTTACGGGGGACCTCTCATCTCGGTGCCAACGCCATGTCCCAGACATGGTCTTACATGGGATCTCTTTACCCAAATATCATGACATTTGTATCCGATACATTCCTTATGTTTTAACAGGACTTTTTAACACTGATTCTCTGTCATCTCATACTTGAGTCAACATTAAATAAATTCATAAAATAAATATATAATTGTTGTAAAATAAGAGCATTAATAATAATTATTAAAATATTACATTTATTTACCGTAAACCTACCTCGGTAGCAAATATAGCCAAATTTATCAATTTAGTCTTCAACTTTATTCTTTCCTCGATCTAACCTCGAATTCCATTCTTATTGATCTCAAATTAACTTATTTAATACTCACATTCATTAAAACAGCCCTCGACTCTAACTTTGGCAAATTTACAATTTTGCCTCTAAACTTTTACATAATTACGCTTTTGCCCCAAAGTTCGGAAATTAAACTTCATCTCATATTATTATGTTATGTAACATGCTGAACATTTTTCTCTTCTATGACAACATCAAATTCTCACTCTAACACTTACCTATGTACATGAGGGATTTTTACCGATTATGTCAACTTACTCGTTTTCGCTTAAAATCGGCTAGCAAAAGTTGTTAAACATAATTTCTAGCTTCATATTCTATCATAAAACATCAAAATAAACACTTTTCACATATGGGTATTTTTCCAAATATAAACCCTAGGTTAAATTATTGCTAGAATAAGCTAAATTAAGCTACCGGGATCTCAAAAACGTAAAGAACATTAAAAACGGGGCTTGGAATCACTTACTATGAGCTTGAGAAAATGTGAAAACCCTAGCTATGGCGTCCTTCAAATTTTGGCAGCAAGCTTGTTGGAGAAGATGATATTTTTGCCTTCTTTTTCTCTTTTTATTCTTTTTATTATTCAATGACTAAAATACCTACATTAAAACTTTAGTTATTTTTATCTATGCATGCCTATTTTTTGTCCATGGAAATTTTATGGTCTAATTACTATTTAAGGACCTCTACTTTGATTATGCACTTCAAATAAATCCTTTATCATCTAAAACTCATATTTACCCACTTTTGCAATTAAGTCCTAATAGGCGATTTAGGCATGCAATCAATAAAATTTCTTATCAATACTCTAATACTTATATCTAATCACTCAATAAATCATAAAAATTAATAAAAATTTTCTCTTTAAATCAGATTTGTGGTTACGAAACCACTATTCCGATAACCTTAAATTTGGGACATTACATGTATGGCTTGAAACAGGCACCAAGAGTCTGGTATGACAGAATCGACAGCTACCTAGTTAGCATGGGGTTCGAGAGAAGGATCAGTGAGCCAACCTTGTATGTGAAAAAGGAAGGTGAGGAAACTGTGCTCATAGTCTCATTTTATGTAGATGACCTGCTGGTAACTGGAGGAAATAAAGTCATGTTGACTGACTTCAAAGACAAGATGGAAAACATGTTCGAGATGTCTAACTTGGGAGAAATGTCATACTTCCTTGGCATGGAAGTATCTCAAACACAACATGGAATTTTGTTGAGTCAAAAGACATTTGCCTTGAAAATTCTAAACATATTTTCTATGCAAAATTGCAAGGCAGCAAGCATACCAGTTGCTATTGGAGAAAAGTTGTCAAGCCAAGGAGATTTCAAAAAGGTGAATGAATCAACCTATAGAAGCTTGATGGGATGTTTGCTCTTTTTGACAACCTCAAGACCAAACATCATGTTTGCTGTAAGTCTCCTATCCAGGTTCATGTTGTTGCAATATAAGTCAGTTCAAGCTGCTAAAAGAATTCTCAGGTACATCAAAGGTACATTGAGTTTTGGAATCATGTTCACCAAGGTTGATAGCATGAAGCTTCTTGGTTATGCTGATAGTGATTGGATTGGATTGATAGATGATATGAAAAGTACTTTAGGGTATGTTTACCCTTGGTTCAGCTATTTTCTATTGGAGTTCAAAGAAGCAAAGTGTTGTTGCTCAACCGAAAGCTGAGGCAGAGTATTTGGCAGTTGTAGGAGCTGTTAACCAAACTATTTGGCTAAGAAAAATCATGGCAGATTTGAATCTACACCAAAGGAAAGCAACAAAGATCAAATGTGATAACCAATCTGCTGTTGCAATTACAAAGAATCCATTGTTCCATGGAAGAATTAAACATTTCAAGATAAAGTTTCATTTTGTTAGAAAAATGGAACAATCTCAAAAAGTTAAACTGATTCATTGCAGTTCTGAAGATCAGTTAGCTGACATCTTGACAAAGCCTCTTTGTGTGTCAAGGTTCAAAAATCTAAGAGCTAAGTTGGGAGTTTGCAGCATGCAAGCCAATGAGGAGTGTTGAAGTTGGCTTCCATGCAGCACAAGGAGCAGACCATGCAGCTAGAGCCATGCATGTTGCAGCTAGAGCCTATGCTACTAATTTTGTTACTTCAAGGAAATGTTTTGTTACTTAGTTAGATTTGAACTAAGTTGGTAACATATTTGATGTAATTAGGAGCTGATGGATTGATAAATCAGCTTTACTATGTGTGCAAGTTCTGTTTATCAATTTACTAGGTTACTTAGTGGTGTTAGGTAAATGTTTAGGTGACATTTTGCTTATTTTGACCAGCTTATTGATTGGTATATGTAATGGCTTTATGCCTCATTTCATTAATAATGAAATTCTTCAGAATATTCTTCTTCATTCTCTGGTTTTTACTCAAGTTCTTAAGCTGATTTTGAATGCTTTGCTTAGCAAGACATTGAGCCTTCTAGCTCAAGTTTCTATCAATTTCTCATTCTGTTTTCTTAGTTCCAACAAGAATTTGTTCTTATGATCTCAATGGTAAAAAAAGTACAAAAGTTAACAAGCAAGAAGGTTCAGCTTATCCTTACCAACAAGCCAAAATTGATATATGTTGATCCTGCAAAATTAGTGGTGAAAGCAAACATTATTTGGTCCGACAATTCTGATGACCTCAGCATCCAAGTCTCAAGTCCATCACACTTCAAGCTTTGCACAGTAAGACTCTTAGCTTCTCCTAATAGGATAGAAATCAATCCTCTCAACTGCATTTAAACTTGCTCTTTCTGATTTATATATTTGGTGTTGTAGCCAAAAAAGGCATTTTGGTTTGAGGATGCAAAACAAAGAGCATCCCAGTGGAAAATTGCAATAGAAGGCTTCAAAGCCGGTGAATTGAACTATCTCCTGGTGCAGGCTTCTGCTGCTTCATATTAAGCTTTCACCCCCACTTCTTCCAAGTCTTGCATCCAATGAATAAACAATCTGAAATGCAGTTTTAAGAGGGGGGAATAAGGGTGAAGGTTTTTTGTTGTTAATTACCTATTTATGTATTGAAACTTATAAATAGATTCAATAATGGAAAAAATATTTCATTAGTTATATCATATAGTCTAGCATAAAACTTATAAATAGATTCATTCATATAGCTTCTTTCCCTAATTATAAGCTCAAAGATGTACGGGTTACTAGAGATGAGTGGCTTTGATGCCAAATGAAAAATAATGTCTAGTAATAGGTTGCGTTTTGTTATATTAGAACACAGCAACTTATTTATACAAAGTAATGATTTAAGTCCAACCCCCAATCACTCATTAGAGTTTCACCCTAGTTCAATAAAATCGAACTCACTCTCACTACTGAACTTACCAATTGTAGGTGAACATACTCTAAAGTGAATACCAATTCCTTGCAATGAACATTTTTGCTCACTGAATTTAACACCTTTCCCATGAAATACATTGTCTATAAATAGACTTTAATTCGAGCTATTAAGCTTAGAGTCAACTCATGCAAAGTGAAGTAAAATGCTACTCAATATATTTTAATTTAAACGAAGTATCACAATCTCTATCTGTCTTCAAGAGTCATACTTCGACTAAGACTCTTCAATGCTACCGAATTTCCTTTTAAATTTAGTGATAAATTTCCATTTTAAAATACATACTAAGTTTTTTTTTTTTTTTTGCTTGTAAAACATACTTCTCTTAATGAAAATAACATAGTCAAAAACTAAATCCAATGCATGGGAAATTAACATCTTGTTTCTCAAGTCAGAACACATCAAACAAGTTGAGCAACAATTGTGTGCATCAACAAGATTCAATGATATTAATATAAAATTAAATTAGTTTAAAACATTTGTATAGCTTTTTATATATTTATATTTTCTTTAATCATTTGACTATTGAATTTAATAATACAATTACATTTATTGTTCACGAAAAATTTTGAATCGATCCTATATATTTATATCATATTGATTAAGAATACCTTTTGTTTATATATATTGAACAATTAAAAAAATTCCTTAAACAAATAGTTAATAAATTTTAATTTATTCAAAATTTCAACAAATAGACATTTTTAATTTGTTAAAAATTTGAAGATGAGATTAATTATACACTCTTAAGCAAGGAATTCATAAACCATATGATTAGTAATATGGAAATTTACAAACTCTTCCTTTTGAAGGTACATGGAATTCCCAAAATTTTTAGATCTATTTGGACAGCAAAAAATAATTGGATGAGAGTGTAATTATTAGGTAGTAATTAAACTCTCTTATAATTATAAAAAATTGTAATTTCCTAAACGTGTTTAGATGATAAAGTGTAATTACATCGTAATTCTCTAAGTCATGTTTGGTAGTAAACATTATAATTTATATTTTTGAAAAATATTAATTACTATAAGAAATTGTCAGTACAATTAAAAAATTTATAAACGAGTAACCAAAATTAAAATTAAATAATCATGTGTAATATGTTAGTACAAGAAAGTAGTTCATAACAAGAGTACTACTAAAAATAACAAGAAAAATATACATTATATGCATTTTTTTCTAATGGCTCTAGCATTTCATATTTATTGGGCTATTACGTCTTCAACATTTAACATATACTCATTGTCATCATTAGGGGTGTAACAAGCTGAGCTCGAATACTACCAAGCTCAAGCTCAACTCAAAATTTTGAGCTCGGTACTCAGCTTGAGCTCAATTGAACATCTATTTTTAAGCTCGAGCTTAACTCGAGATATAATCGAGCTACTCAAGCCTAAGCTCGATTAAGTTCATTTACCAATTTTCGAGCTCGAACTTGACTCAATAATTAAGCTTAAGGTTAATAATTTATATTAAAGGCAATAGATTAATTTAATAATATACAAATATGAAAAGCTCAATAAGACTCACGAGTCATTTGAGTCAAGTATTACTGAGCTCGAATTCGATTCAATTGGTAAATTACCAAATTGAGTTCGATTATTTTTTAGTCGAACTAGAGTAGCTTGTGAGCACTAGTGTCTTATTTACATCCCTAATCTATTGGTCCTTGATTGAGTTCTTCATCATCTAAATCTAAACCTGTATCATTAAGATTATCCAGATTTCTTTCTTCCAAGTACTTTTCAAAGTATGGACCATTCCAATTCCACCTACGAATGAAGTTATAAAGTATGCAATATGTTAATATGATTCAACCTTGTTTTTTGATGCTATACTAAAGTAATGTTGTTAATATGATAAATCTTTTTTTTAGAATAGAAAATGTCCTCTCAACCACATTTTGAAACTTTGAATGTCTCAAATTAAAAAGTTTGTAAACCATCTCTTGTACTTGTAACTAACTCCATTCTTTCAAACAGTATCATACCCTCGATATGGTGCAAAAATCTATTTGCATTTGCATAACTAACATCTACCACATAATATTTAGATTAACAATGCAAACAATATGTAGTTTTGATTATAAGAACTTATATAAACTAAATTTGGATAAAGACTTATACTAGATTATCAAAATTTGTTATAATACGTAAATTAGGTAAAAATAATATAAAATTATAATATATAAACTTTATAAAAAGGATTTTATTAAGTGTCCAACATCTTTAATAACATTACTTATAAATAATATAATTTTTATCGTATCTGAGAAAGTTATTTTTTTATAAATAAATTATGGTAAAAAAAGTATAACCTTTTTTTTTTGTAAATAAGTAAATTATTTATAATATATAGCATAGAACTTATGCAACACCGCTCACCCGTCCCAACGTATGGTAGGAATGAAAGGTACTGCTAGAGAGTTGTTAACATGGCAAACACCTTTGATTTATATTAGAAATTTTAAACTTGAAAACATTTAGTAAAATTATAGAAAATATTTAAATTCTATACAAATAAGTTTTATGCTTTTTCAAAACAAAGTTAAAAATTCTTATAGTGCCCATTTGAAAGAAAAGAACTAAGTAATTTGCAAAGTATAGGAATGTTAATTTGTTAAAGGTTACTCAAATTTATAAGGGATTTTTAAGAAATTAAATAATACCATCGTTAAGCTGCCGGCCAAGCAGCCAAAGCTCATGCCTAGGCAATACTGGAGTTGATATTTTTTTTGCTAAGGAGTCGTTAGGCGGCAGTGTAGTTAATACTAATATTGTTAAGCTTCTGCCTAGGCGGCATAAGCTGTCGCTCAGGTGGTACCGTAACCATTCATAATTTTATACTTCCATAAACATTGTCATATCATTTCAATGTGTTTCTAAACACTATAAATCAATTTCTAAGCTCATTTAAAACACAAAAATGCATGGTATACTTGCATATGAAATGAATGGCGAAATAAAACTACTCTAAGTCCTTATGTACATGCTAAAATTCTCATACTGTAACAAACATTATAAATACATAACAACCTTTAACAAAGGGTGATGCGAAGCTCCTAAGCTCATATCTTAAACTTCTCATTGAATCTTTTACCTACATGTTTTAAACCACTAACATGTTAAGCTCAAAGAGCTTATTAAATACTCAAGAAAGATACCCAACTTACCTTTGTCTCATGGAATGATTTATTCATATTAAAGACTTCTTGCTTTTATTACCAATTAAGTCTATCATTAACGCTATTAGAGACATAGTTTACCTACCAATTTGCATCTCCCTTGCACTCAATTTTTATTTTTAGCAAACAAACTAGCCTTTAGAATTCATTTCTTCTTCTTAAATTCATGTCTTTATTATTAACTTACTTTTAACATGGCCTACCGTAATGTAAGCCTTAATCCCTTACAGCTCATTTCATGCTTAAACTTGAATTTTATAATCTCTTATAAATTTGATTTTATTTACTTATAACTTATGGACTCTAGATTTCATTATAAAATACATACTCGATTCACTACTCACATACTTTTCTTTTTCATTTATTTCTACCGTATTTTACAAATTTTAAATTTATGCCCACTGTAATCTTAGTAAAATAGGAATCGGACACTATGGGACTCCACATACTCCCATAAACATAAAGCGGAATGCCTTAAGGCAACAAAACTCTAGATCATATAAGCCCAATGGTCAGCAACAAATGCTCGATGTCACATCCCAAAAATAGGGCTAGAAGAAATAGGGATAAATTTTATATTTTTTTAAACATAGGGTAAAAGAACTTAGAATGCCTTAAAAATTAATTTTGTTAAGGAACTTTAACAAGAATAAGCCTGCTAGTTTAGTAGTAAAGCCTTAAATTTCCCTTAGATCCCAAGTTTGAAATCCTTTATGCACTTTTCAGCCAAAATATTTTATTTTCTTATTTTTACCCCATAAAGTACCGAATTTTCAAACTAGCCCAGCCCAAAAATTATTTATTATTATTATTATTTTAGTCCTTAATTTAAATCAACTCTAATTCTAAATTAATTCCTAATCCTATTGCAATTAGGGAAGAAAAGTTTTATAAATAGCCAATCTTTTCAAAACCTAGAATTCATATTTAGAAGATTTCTCAAGAAAAGCTCTCAAAAATTCTCTCTTCTTCTTCTTCATTATCAAAACCTTCATTGCAATTAGGGTTTTTAAAAGATTTCAAGATTTTTCAATCACATCCCTCTCCTCCCAGTATATTGTCGAACCCTTCATCCAGTTAAGGTTTTTGTGTCTTCAAACCAGGTGTGAGATCTAAACTTAAATCATGGTGTATGATTAATGGAAATATTAAAAAGTAAGTAATTTGTATATGTGAACCCCCTGTACGTGAGTCCATGTATGTGAACCCCTGTATGCGAACCACGATAGGCGAACCTCCTGTATGTGAACCCCCATATATGTGATCCCTTAGTGCATAGATATGAACCCTATATGTTTTATACATGCAAACTCTACAAGTTTTAGTATGTGAACCCCCATGTTATATAGTATGTGATTTAATATGTGAGAACCCATACATGCGAACCCTATATGTGTGAACCCTATATGTGCGAACCTTATATGTGAACCTATTATGCATGTATTAGCCGAACTAAGCATGTTAATATCTCAATGTTAATTCACATGAAGAAACTGTATATGTGAAATTGTTTTAGTTCGCATAAAGTAATTGCATATGTGCAATTGATATGAATTAATTGCATAAATACATGCCAATGATTGTTAATATGAAAATTCATACACCATATTGAAAGGTAAATGTGCTTGCTAAGCATAGTAATCGATTATTGATTGATAAATAGCATGACATGTTAAATTTATGTGCATGATTACATGAATCAAGTATGGAGGATGGAAGAGTTCCTTAGGAGAAAGTGACAATTTAAGTCCACACTGAAAGTCAATATTGCACGAAGTAGGCGGCAATGTCATCGGGACTGAGTAAACCAAGATGATAGTTTAAAAAACCATCAAAACTGGGCAACCAGGATGATAAGTTATTGTAGTAAAAGTCATTGTCACAGATGACAAGTGAACAACCATCGTCACTAGCACATCTGGGATGGTCAGTTTTTGACATGTGTTTTGGTGTGTCGAGTAATGCTCGAGGGCGAATAGGATGGATGGGTGGGAATTTAAAACTAAAATTGCATCGCATCATGAATATAACATGTACATGCATTGATTTACTGAATGTTCCTTGCATTATGCTTAATTGCTATGTTGTTATAAATTGAATGATTTACTATTTATACAATCATATGCAGTTGTTTAAAAATTAGACTCACACTGAGTTATCATAAGCTCACTTCTCCTTTTTCCTTACCTCTCAGGTAACACAAAGCATTGGAGGAACCTCAGAGTAGCAGCTCGTTATTTTATTATTATTTTAAAGTTTCCATTAAAGTTTTCCTTAATCGCTTTTAGGGTTTTAATTATTAATTATTTCTTGCTTTTATATCTTAGGTTTGGGATTGTTTAGCTTAGCATGATATTTAGTTAATACTCTGACAATTGCATGCTATTTGGTTTAGAAAACTATTATTCTTAATAATGTTTTCTCTTGCTTTACAAATACTTTAAGTTTTGACAAGTCTTTTTAACTTTAACTGTTTTTCAAAACTTCATATTAATAATATTTTGATTGAATTGCTAAGTAAAGTCAGTTTAGTTAATGGATATTTTCCTTTAAAACAAAAGAGCGATTTTCATACAATCCAACTAAAAGTAAAAGAATGACTTTACAGGATCACTTTGGTAATCAATGTAATGCCTTCAACTTAGCCGAAACTCCTAGGTCGAGTCGAGGGGGTTACACTCAACCAAGGGTATCATAACGAAACGCCAAAAAATATATCACACAACTTTGAACCCCGTATATCACCAGTATAAAACTTCGATAAAAACCATATGCATATGACCCTAATTGGCATGTCAATCTTATAATAACATTTCTACCAAGCTTACATAGGCTTAGAAATAATTTAGATAAAACTTCACACGTCTGCATGATTCAATATTGCAAAAAAAAAAAATTCATTAACCCATTTCTACGTAATAAGGGGTCTTTAGACCCTTCATATTCACATATCTCATTTTCAATACTCATTTTACATTTTCATAATCACATACATTTATTTGCATATGTTCTGCATACTCCTTACAACACTTAACCATACAAATCGTCACTTGTCATTTCACAATGTGACATAACATTTCATATTTTCAATCCTTTTCAAGACGTTTACATCTCAATATAGTTTTTCATAAAAGCTCTATAAGCACCAATCACCTCTCTACTTGAAGTTACATAATCCTTTAACATTTTATAACATATCTCACTAACCAAATTCTTATTATTACACAAGTTTCTTTTATTCTCAAATCATTTATTTTAATTTCATACGACCAAGCCATTCATTGTCACATTACTATCAAAATACATAAATTCTCAATAACAATATTTTCATGTTTATTACTTATTAACATTACATATTTAATCTCGTACTAACATTCACCATTCAAATTCTAGGATTTTACCAATTTTAAACTCAACATGGTAAGGATGATTCCTTGAAACTTGCCTTCCTTTGTATGAGTCAAGCCACCGAAATCTTTTGTTTTACTAATCCAAAGCTCCTCTTTCATACTCAAGCTTTACCACAACCAACTATGCTCATGTAAAGCTCATGCATTATAACCTTGAATAATTATACTAGAGAGAACAAAATCATTTTTTTTTACCTTATTGATCACTTTCTTCCTCCAGCTCAAGCTTTCTATTTCTATTTCTAACTCATGAAAACCCATGCTTTCAATAATGAAGATAGTGGACACTAGCTTGAAAATGTGTTTTATTCAATGTTTTAACAAGAAAATAACTGGGGTTACATAAATTTTGGTGAGATTTGTGAGAAAATATTAATAAATGAGAAAAGAAATTCCCTCTTCTCTAAGAGAGGACGGCACAGAGAGTTTTTTTTTTATCAAAATAATATAAAAATGAGACATGTAAATTAATTAAGAAAATGGAGGGTTTGCAACAGTAATATTGGGTGCCACCAATGTGTCAACAGCACCAGCTATAAAAATAATATTTTAATAAAAAACATTTTAAAATTATGAAAAAAAGTTATATTATTTATAAAAAGTGTGATGAAATTTTGAGACAATTTATAAAACTTTTTTTATAAATGTTATATCTTATAAATTTTATATTATTATTTTTACTTAATTTATGAATTATAAAAAAGGATGTAACTTAGCATAGTCTTTCTCCAAATTAAGTTTATATAAATTATTATAATTAAATCTACAGATTATTTAGACAATGAACACAAATATTATAAGGTCGATGCTAACTATGCAAATAGAAAATGTTTTCTTGCACAATATCGTGTGCTATGATACTATTTGAAAGAATTGTGTTAAACACAAGCATCATAGACAGCTTGCGAACTTTTTAATTCGAGACATTTAACACTTCAAAATATGGTAGAGAAGATATTTTTTTTAAATATTTCCCATATTAACAACATTACCTTAGTAGAGCATAAAAAAATATTAGATTGTGCTAGCATGTTGCATATATCATAACTTCGATCAAGAACTGAGATAATTCATACTTTGTAAAATACATGTAAGAAAGAGACATTGATAATCTTAATTATGTAGATTCAAATTCAGATATGATGATCTCAATCAAGGATTAACAAATGATGACGAGGAACATATGTTAAATGTTAAAGTGAGAATAACCCAACAATTTGCACTAGAACAATTAGATAAAACTGCATACAATATTTATTTTTCTTGCTATATTTATTAGTAATCGTGATATCAACTACTTTTTTAGACTAATATAATGCATATAATGATTTGATTTTAATTTTTATTACTTGTTAAGAACTTATTTTTATCATACTAATAATTTTTATAGTAATAAATATTTTTAAAATACAAATTATATAACTATATAATTACAATTTGTACTATCAACCATGACATAAGAAATCAATTAGCTGTCATTCAACATTCTATTCTCCAATTACTGCATATATGAAGAACTAAAAAGAAAAAGCAGGCAATTCATGCTGTCATGCTTATTCTTTTCAATTTTTTCGAACATAAACAAGCTCCAAATTATTAAAGATGTCAAAACGCAAATAAAATACTATTTACCCTGGCTAATAATGTTTAAAACGTCGTGTTTATTCATCTTAAATGCACAAATAACCTCAGCTCTAATGACCAACTGATATCTAGGAAAAACAATACATGATAAAGGGCAAGGGGTAAAACGAATGGCAATAGATGACAACATCAACAGGAGCTTTCCGGCCTCAAAGAATCTAACAATGCCACTCTCCCTAAGTTAATCTCTTCTTAAAGCAATACAAATCACACTATTTTTAAACCAGATGTTCATCAGCTATATCTACTCAGACTTGAGTGTATGTGTCCAACACGAATATGGTCAGATTTTTTTCAGTTTTCAATGTATTCAGAGGATCTTTGGAGATCATATCTTTATATCAATGTGTCAGACATGAGTGTTCGACATGGTACTTTAACAAAATTGAAGTCTGTCCATTCACTAAGAACTCTTCACCAAACATTATATTCAGTGAAATATACCATGTGAGATCATTTACGAAAACAATTCAAGCCTTTCTGTGATTTCATAGCGGGCAACTCCGTAAGGTGATAGCCTGTCTGTCAGAAGGTTATTTTCAAGCTCAGATTCTGGCCATGCAACCTGATTTACATCTGCTTCTGTTATCAAGGAATGCAAAACTCCATACGGTCATGTCAAACATCGGTCAACCAAAAGGTATCCGCAACATATAAATCCATGAATAAACATATATGGTCAACAAAACCAATTGAAAAAGCTATCACTAAAATAATATACACATTACATGGATAACAGCTTAACTTGAAAAGATATTTCATGGAAGATAATAAAGCAACAAGCTTCAAACCTTGGAAAAGATCACAAGCACTTCACCCAGGAATATATATATAAATGACTTTAAAGCTCAAACTATACCTCTGACTCACAAAGAATGCTTTACGATGTCTTTCACGGTATGTTGGATAATTCTTTCATCTTCGATCGACGCTGGCAAATAGAATGGACATAACCCCATTGCCTGCCGAAAATGGGAACTTGCCAACATTCAACCAATTCCATTCATCTATTGACATACTGCAATAGTGGTCCACTTATTTCTATAGATACAAACATTCATCAAAGTTTCTACTGCTTGCACACTCCTGTAGAGCCTTTGCATTGAGTTCTCTACCAAGTCTCCAAACATAATTCAGACCAACAAGAATCTCGATGATTGCTGCTTCAGTCTTTTCTCGGTTTGCAAAGTAGAGAGTCTGAACCAGAAGCGCATTAGTCCCAGAAACAAAGCTCTGCTGTTCAAAACTCCGCTCAGATTGCCATCTAATCATGTTATGAGCTAGTGGCGCCAACCACTCTAATATCGCAGCCATTGCCTCAGTCCAGTCTTCAGCAAGCTCTGTATCAAAAACTGATGAAGTTAAGCTCTTTGCATATGGTTTTAGCCTTGCCCTCAGTGCAGCTCTCACACTTGTAGGTAACATGTTGTACAGATCATCTCTAGCATCATTACCAATCAAGTGAGGAGATGCTGCTAACTTCTCAATGACGATGATAACATTTGCATAATGCAGTGCTAAAGCAGAAGCCGCAAGAGTTTCAGGTGGAGCATCCAACAACCTGCACTGAGATCTAAACACCGGCGAACTAGTTTGAACAGCATTTCCTTCAGGAGGATTAAGATCTCCAGCTTTGATTCCACTAAGAATTCCTGAATGAATAGCTTCATCTGCATCTATAATGCAGCCTTTGAAAGGTCCCACTTGAGTCAATCTATTGCTTTTCAAATGTGGTTTATTTCCATTAGCAGCGGAAGGGTGGTTGTTAGTCTGCCAAATCTTCTTGCTGATTTTATCCATGCCCAAAAGTTGCCCTGACTTCGCTGTAGACCTCTCAAGTGGACCTGAATGGAAGTTGAAATTTCCATTCTTTCGAGCAATAGAACCTGATTTTGTAGTTGAGCCACCAAGAGGCCCAGAATGGAAATAATTTGTTTTATTTGGTTTTGAAATTGGACCTGATTTTGTGCTAAACATTCCAAAGGGACCAGAAGAAAACCTGGTAAGGCTAGTATTATCAGTGCGATGAACAGAAGATTGCATCAAGGTGGAAACTGATTGGCTGCGATTTATAGAAGCTGCCCTCAAATCTCCATCATCTACATTTTGTTCAATTCCAAAGACATGTTTGATCCTAACAAAAACTGTGAATATTGATCTTGTTGTAAGTCGAATTGTATAATCATAAGTCCTACTCCAAAGAGACATCTCCCGAAGATTCTTCACTTCATGCTGCTTCCACATAACCTTCTTCTGAAATTCAAGCAAATTCTCTGGCTCCGCATCACTGGCTTTCATCCTCCTTAGAGTTTGCTCAAGATCCAGGAGCATTTCCATCTCTTGATACAAAGTTGCATTCACTGAAATGTACCGTTCCATCTTCTTCACTTTCTTGTCCATTTTCTTTAAGGAAAATATCCAACAATAAGGGTCAGCCCCAATCTGGACTAACTCAGTGAAAGCAAGTTCAAAACTCTTCAAACCCGGGTCACTACATTTCTTTGCAAGCCTAGCCACGGACTTCGCCACATGTGTAACAGTTTCAATCATTTCTGCACATATCAAGTGTCCAATGTAACCTTCATCTTCAGATACCAGCTTCTTAATCCCCACACAAGTCATAATCTCCTCTCTCAACCTACTAACCTGCTTATCACTTAGACAACGCCATAGATGCACAAGCTTAGACATCAAGCTTGCAACTTCAAATGCTAATACTCCAATTTCAACTCTCTCAGAACCTCCTTCATGCCTCCGTGGAATTTTCCAAAAACTACGAAACCAAGACTCTGCTACCATCTTTTTATACCAAAATGTCTACATAAAAACACAAAATTGAAGACAGAATAGAAAAAGGAAAAGAAGAGCAGGCCAAAAGATAAGCATCTCCATTAGATATTAAAATTCTAAAACAAGCTAAAGATAAACCATTCAAACTAAACCAACAAAGGGAAAAAAAAAACTATATAATTTTAAAAATAATCTATCACTAGATATCATCTTAAAAAAGTAACAAATTTCATCTAAACTGATTTTCCTTTAAAATGTTTTCTTTTTTTCTTCTTTTTAAGATTATAAACTCGATAGAATTATCCGATTACCATTTGTAGTGAAAAACTCAATTAAGGTATAAGGTGAGAATGCCACAAACAGAGGCTTATCACGATTAACCGCTTAACAAAAACTAATAAATTCAAAATCATCCAGACTAAACGCAGAAAGAAAATACAATTATTGAATCCAACCATCCAAGCACAGTAACTCAGGATTCCAAACAGAATAAAACCCAAAACCCAGAAAGAAAAACCAACAAAAAGTAAAGCAAACAATCATTGGAAAAAGAAAAACTTACTGATCACATGAAATGGAAAAAGGACTCACAGTTCCAAAGGCTGAAAAGGAAGCAAAATAAATGGGAAATGAAAGGAAATAGAGAAGATAGAGAGGAGAAGTAGCTGGGAAGATGCAGTGAAGACTAGAGGAGCCACATGGGGGTTAATGTATGTATATAAAGGTTCAATTCAAGTAGTTTTCCTAAAACAAATATAGTATTGGAAAAGACGCCAAATACAAAACCGAGCCAACATTAAAGTTTTATAAAGGTTCAATTCTATAAGAGCTCCCTATACTATGATTTCTTTTTGTGTATTTAGTCCCATTATTATTATTTGATCATTTCTAGTCCTTCTACCTTTCCAAATGTGCATTTTCAGTCCACAAATCAATTTCTTTTTGTTAAATTTTTCAAACAATTTGATATGACTTATTTTAAACATGATAAAAAATGTCAAAATCAGTCAAAAAAAAAAAGTTAAGACTCTTAACTGAAAATATACATTTTGGAAACAACTAGAAATAATCAAGGACTAACTCTACCAAATTATATAGTATAAGGATCTTATATAAAATTTCATCTTATAAACACTATATCATCTTTCCTCTTTTATATATTTAATTTTAATTATCATTTAAAATTAAATCGAATTTTAACTCAACTGATATTATTATTGCAATAATTAAAGCGATCTAAATTCAAAACATTAATTAAAATTTAAGAACTTTGAAGACAAATTTAAACATTTGTGAATTTTAGGTTTCCCTATAATCCTATACACAAAGTAAAAATTAAAGTAGTTTTATACACTTTCGTAATTATTTATATGATTAATATTTTAACAATCCAACTGTTGAATTTATCAATACGATTATACTTGTCATGCATGTAAATTTTCAAACCAATCTAATATCTCTATCATATCGATCTAAAATATTCTATATAGTAATATATATTCAACGATTGAGTCTTCTTTACATCAATTAAATAGTTAGAAATTTTAAATTTACATCAAATTTGACATTATGGTCTACTGTAGATCATAGACCATGAACTATAATAGTTGAATCTTTAAGATATTAATCATATAAATAATTAAAAAAGCGTGTAAAACTAATTTAATTTTTACTCCCCTGTATAGGAATATAGTCTCGTTATACTATACTTTTATTTTAAAATAATACAATTAATACATTTCTTAAATATATATATTTGCACTAAATTAAAATGCAATTAAAAAGCATATTTTACTTAATTAAGGTATGTTATTTTCTTCTTATAATGTTATTATTATATATTTTATTTAATTGTGCTTTCATTTTCTTTTCATTTCTTAAGCCTAACTTACACACTACTAAATTGTCACACAACTTATGCTATGAATCAATTCCATGTCTTAAAAACAGGATGAACACATTTGGCCTATGGGTCGAATGTTAAGGTTCGTATTTTTATGTTTTTTAAACAATGAAATATATAACATTTATAAGAGTTAAGTCAGTAATAAAAAATTACGTTAAAAAATGTGTTTTGATAAAACTATTAAATTTGTTTAAAAAAATTTAACATCAAAAGTTGAAAGTCCAATCCAACTCAATCAATTCTCAATTTTTTATATTATATATATAATATTATGTAATTTATATGCAATGCAAAGTAAAAATATAATATTATAATATAAATATTGAAAAAAATATTATAAAATTTAATAAAATAAATATATATATGTTTAATAAATCTTAAATAAAAAATTAATATTTTCGAAAAAAAAGGTTATATAATCTGCCCAAACAAACCTCTTTATTTCTATAAGCATGAATAGTACACAGTTCAAATATCATGATAAAGGTGTCCAATTCCACTTCAAATATTATAAATCATATCATATAAAAATCGCGGATTATAAAAAAATATATTTTAGATCATCTTCAATTGATTTAGATAACACCCAACTATGCATTTGACATGTCATACATGTGGTAAAGTTAAAAAATCGTTAATTTTCATTCATATTAGGATAATTTAATAAAAAAATATAAATTTAAATATTAAAAAAGATCAAAAAATTAAATGAATGACGAAAAATTAAACGCAAAGTTTAGGGTCTGTTGATTTTGCAGGGGTGTGTGTGAAGCCTCTAGATTTTTGCTTTATTATAATTCATTTTCGATAAATTTTTAGATAAACATTCTCTTCTAAATTTATTATGCAGCGGATTATATGTAAGGATCTGAAGTTTACATGCAGGGATTATATATGAGGATTTTAGATAGCAAAAGGAGTGTTAGGATGTCCCCTTTAGTCAATTGAGTATTAGATTTCACATTTATCATGAAAACCCTTCTGTTGAAAAAAAAGAATTGTAATTGTAGCAAACATGAGCCCTGCTTAATAGTTTATCATCAGGTTAAATAAGGAGTAGACTTGTTAACGTTGCCATAACCTTTCTGTCTTGGTAATTTGTTTGAACAATCTTAAAGAGGTGAACATTTAGTAACTTGCCTGCCTCTATTGTTCTGTTCTCTGTTTTACTTTGCTACTCATCTTTATATATTTCAAATGTAGATGACTGATCAAGAGAAACTAACTGAGCAACTGAATCCTTTCCTAATACATGTGGAAGGAAAACTAGTGGGATTAACATTGGAAATGCAGAAAAGCGACCAAAAGATGGTAAGGATTGAATTTTGAGTTTCACAGAGCAAATTATGACCTGAAAATGCAAGCATGTATTGTCCACTAAGTTCTTTTCTATCATTTTAATGAATGATGCAAAAATGAAGTTCAATATTCAGTTATAACGATACTCTTCCACCAATTAAGTTTTTAACTCCTACTGGCATGTATGTAGAACTTGCCATCCCTTTAATTTCTTTAACGGGCTGTCTATTTTATCTTTTTCAAACTATATATTGAGCCGTAAGAGAGAGACTACATGAACACTTATACTTCAAATAGTTATTTCGGGACTGTCTGATTGATCCCACATTTATGGTAAGATACCAAACCAAAACAAGAAATATCAGGTAGACACACACACACACACACACACAAATCCTGAGTAGGAAAGCTGTCAGTTCCTAATTCTATGCGTTATTTATTGTGTTATCATGTTGCAAAGTTTTTTATTTTATCTGCTTATTTTTGGACCAATATCTGATTCTGTTTTGCTTATAGGTTCCTCCAGCACATTTGAATCCCAAATCTTCTAATCATATGGATGCTTTGGCAAAGACTCGTGAAGCAAAGATAAAGAGATTGCAAGAAATTATCCTAGAAGCCAATCTAGAGTTGGCCAGGTTAAAGAAGAAACGACGGCTGGAGTAATTGCTGCTTCTCGTTATTTCGTTCCAGTAATAGCAGTCAAGAATCTTTTATTGGTTAATTGGGATGCTGATGTACTGATAGTGTTATTTTAGGGTTAAAACTTAATTAAACAGTAGTATTGAGTAGTATAGTTGATCTCACTTGAGTCAATTCCTGAGTGAAATGGTATGATTTGAGATCTCACCCCATGGTTGTTAAAACTTTTGATTAATGCTTGTGGATCAGTTAAATTGAATTTTTTTTTCCAAATTTCTTGGCCTAAATCGGAAAGAAAATAAAAGCTCAAGTTTATTTCCTATACAGTTAGGACTTGGATTACTTTAAGGTATGAACACAGCTGGGACTTGGATTTAATCAACTGTTTTTCCGACCTCATCATTTTTTGATTATTTCTAGCAATTTAAAGACATTATCAATTGTGGATACAATTAAAATGACAGTTCAGTGGAATCTGGGATATCAGAAACTCAAACTAAAATGCTTCTCCTTTTGTAGTGAAATTGAAGCATTTTATGGAGTAAATAGTGAGAGACTAGAAAAGAAATTAAAACATTTTGTGCCATTATTCAAATGCATTTTTGTGCTTCTATATGCATGCACATGTAGACACATGGTAGTGGTGATGCTGATGCTGTTGGTGTTGATGAAGTTAACATATGGACATTTGGGGTGGAAATGTGAAAAGATGGTTTGGATGGAGGATTATTTGATACATTTTGAAGGGAAGAAGAGCACAGTACATGGTATTATGTAACTAGGAAGGACTGAATTTCTCAATACGAGTGAATGGAAAGGATTCATGTTAGGTTGAGCTTAGTTGAGTTGATTTGGTTGGTAATGTGAAATTATGCCAGTTTATTTTTGTGAAGTTTTGTATCTGCCCTTTGACTCTATTTAACAATGTCAAATAGGACTCCTGACATCAAAATTTAGAAAATTGATAGTGATGTCCCAATTCCAAGGTAAAGTTTGCAGGAAAAGAACATCCATCTGCGTAAACAGTACTAAATAGTTTTGTATCTTGCCCTTCCATTGCTTTTCTTCTTGTGTAGCTTAATATATTTTTTAATCATTTTACCAGAATATTTATTGCTACCTATTCAGAGATATAAGTCGCAATTGCAGATTTTGTTTACCATTAAGATGTCTGATTGGCACTGACTCATTTGCTTAACATTTTGCCTAATTTAGGTTACTCAACTTGTGCCTGTTGAGCAATATGAATGGTGGAACATTGATTTGTAGTTCCTTTCTTGACACTGATTGGACGAATAGTTGTTTTTACTAACTATAGAGCACCTGAATCCAAAACGTAACGGATATGGGGCTGGTAAAGAACTCTACCTTTTAAACCTTTTATCTCAATATGTTACCATATATTTGCTGTTGCTGAGTTATTATGTCTTCAATAAACATGTTCAAGTTTTATTTCTATAATTATTTTCAGTTTATCGAATTTAAAATGAATAAAGTTGATGTAGAAGAAAAAAAAACATAAGATAGATCACGTGCTTATCTTGACATTATAGGTAAGATATGCTTAATAAGTCATTTTGTATTTTAAATAATGAGACATATCAGAAACAGAAATTTCTAATTTCTCAGTAGATCTTCAATAAAAATACAATCTGGAATGTTACTGGTTTTTTGGTAACAAGCATTGCCAGATATGCCATTTCTGTATGTCTGACTGTAGTGGTGCTATTGGATACGCCCACCTATACGTACATTCACAAGTATTTTAACCTAAAAGAATCAGGTGTTTAAGATATTCTCTGGTTTTCTTTATTGGTAAATGTGATAACTTTTTTGTCTTTTGTTTCTTCTTTCTTTTCTTTTCTCTTAACCATATAGTTTATCTGTGTATTACAGAAGCATAGATTTTTATGGAGGATAGGGAGAGTATGTTGGCTGCACATTTTGGCATGGATGAGGACCAAAGGGAAAAGGAGCAAGAGAGGTTGATTGCAAGGAAACCAGTTCTTTGTAATGAAAAGTTATCAACCTCTGAATCTTTCCATCGCAGCCACGCTGAATACTTTTCAAATGAAGGTAAATTCGATTCTGGCTTAGACAAAGCATATTTATTTAGATAAGGATTAACATGAACCACTACAAATTTAATCCATTTCTTGGTGAGACTATACTAAGAAAATAAAAAGATTCAGATGTTAGAATTACTGGCATACGTATTGTTAATTTTGACTTTTTAAGTTACGGTTAACATGGTTTATGTGTTATTTTCACACATGGATTATCATATTTGCAGAGTGTTTCGATCTGAACAAAATTGGGGGAGATTTTGTTCCCTGTTCATTGATTGTCTGTGTTGACACCATTTTTTGGATGAAAAACGGGGTTGACTTGGGTTTTGAAAAAAGAAACGGGAGTCGCCACCAATCCTCCTTTTTTTTTTATGAGGTGCGATTGGATCACCTCGAAGAGGGGTTGTTTTTAATAAACGGTTTGATTTTATTAAAACAACAAGTTTGGTCCACGAAGTTCAGAAAAACGGGTTCGGGAGTCGGTTACGCACGAGGAAGGATTAGCACCCTCGATACGCCCAAAATTGGTACCTAGTTGATTACTTAATGTCTTAATGTCAAAAATTGAGAACCTTGAAGAATTTTTTAAAAAATACGATCCTTGTATTAAAACGTTGAAAATTTTCAGGAAAAAGGGGATATTTCACGTTATTCGAGAAAGAGAATCACATCCAGTAAGTTAGGACACAATGTCTCAAATTCCCGATACGCGGATGAAAAATGCTTATTTAAAAGATATTTTATTATCTTGGTTTTAGAAATAAATCAGGCCCAGTAAGTTAGGGCACGATCTTTTCTTAATTGCCGAGATCGTTTAAAACTTTCGTTTGAAGTGATTCGCATATTTAAATTTGTCGAGAATATCAAAATCCCGTAAGTTAAGGTATGATTTTTCAAATATTGAAATACGAGAAAAAGAAAATGAGTTTTGATATATTGAATAAAGTAAAATATGATATTGCAAAAAATGCGAAAATAAATTATATTGGATACGCATAACAAAATAATAATAAATACAATGATGTAATAATATGGGCGATAATAACGAAAATAAGACAAATAAAGGGGCAAATTAATAGCATACAAAATAACAACGCATATAAAATTAAAACATCCCATAAAAATAAAATGTTGATGAAAATGTAAATAAAGAAATAAATAAAGAAATGAACAAGGTTTAAAAGGTAAAAGATATATATATGTATATGTGTAAAATATGTGAAAAATATGTAAGTATGTATATATACATAGATATGAATAAAAAAAATATATGTGTATATGTATAAAATTATGAAATATGAAAAAATCTTATGTACATATACATATTTTAAGATTATTATAAAGTATAAAATACATGTGCGTATGTATATTATGAAAAAGTGACAAATTTAAAGGACGACCCATAATAAATTTTGAATAATAATAATACATGGTAAATTTATACAATATTAATGATAGATTTAAAATGATAATATATTATAATATTAGAATAGTATTAATAACAAACTAAAAATATATTAAAAGTTAGATTAAAATATATATATCTAAAAACAACAGAAAATGAATTTTAAAGAGAATAAATAAAAAATCAAGTGCACTAAATTAAATAGGCATGGATTAAATCGTATTTAATTAAAAGCATGAAAATAAAACAGAATTAGGACTAAAAGAGGAGCGCGAGAATAACATGGGGATCAAAGCGGGAAATATCCCGATCCACAAAACGCTGCACTTCGAGGGACTCCGATGCAATCGGAACAAAACCTCAGGGCGAAATTAGAAATAGGAGAAATTTGCTAAAAAAGGACTAATTCACAAAATGGGCGAAACGCGTAAGGATCCGCAGCGCAAATAGCCCACTCACACAAAAACACGCGGACCCTGGGTTGCGGGTCGGGTCGACGCGCGGGTTAGAAGGGGAAACCGGCGCCATTTTGAAACCGTATAAAAACTAAAATTTTCAGAAAAAGTTTTCATTTCCCCTTTTTTTTCCAAAAAAAACCTTCATTCTCTCTCAACCCCTCTCCTCAGTCCGGCCTCGGCTCCGACGCACCTCCGTCGTATGGCCACCGCGAGCGGCGGCCGGAGGTACAAAATCAAGCCTTTCCAGTCCCTTTTTGAAGCCAGTAGCCTCTAGAACACCGATTCAAGGCTGAACCTCGTGAAAGGTGGTTGCGAGCCCCAGAATCGGAGGGAAACCTTTCGGCTTCTCCTCCGGCGCGGCGCAGGTAAGGATTCTCCTTGTCTTTTTCTTTTTGTTTTTGTATATGTTCTTATATATATATGATTGAAAAAAACGAAAGAAAGAAAAAAAAGAGACGAACCAGGAAACAAGAAGAAAAGAAAAGAAGAACAACTTTTCTTAATTTTTGAGATTTTTTTGTATATTCCTCAATAGTTTTTTTTATTTCTGAAAGTGTTTTTTGAAGAAGGGAAAACCGCCCCCTTTTACCCTCGTTTTTGAATCAGTTTTTTGAACCAAAATAATACCCCCTCCCTTGCTTGTTGCTGTTGTTCTCTTTATTATTTGCAGGTGAAGCAGGTGGGTAGAGACGTGATGGAGGCATGGAAGGGACGGTGGCAGGTGCGCCATTTGCGCTGACGGCGGCCGAAGTCAGAAGACCCTAGGTGCGGCGCACCTAGGGTTTGTTTTTGCTGTTCATTTTTCTGATTTTGTTGGGCTAGGGTTGTTAGGTTATTTGGGTGTTGGGTCTGTTGGGTTTTAGGTTTGTTGTAATGGGTAAATTTGGGTAGATTGGGCTGAAATGGGTTAGGTCAAAATGGGCCTGTAATGTCATTTGGGCTTGTAATGGGTAGTAGGCCACCGTGTAAATGGGCCTGCAACAGCTGCCCCTCTTTGCTCGTTGTCGTGTAACGAGAACAGAGCAAAGACTAAGAAAGGCCCATTTTGCCCGGTCTCGCCGAGTCTTGACTTGTTCTGGTACTTCTCCATTTCAAGTAGTTTCATTCCAGTCCACTAGGTCTTGTTGCTTCGATCCATTCCACTGCATTTTAGAGAGATGCGTCTTGTAGCCTTTATCTTCTTCGTAGCAACTTCAGGGGGACGCGGTTTGTGGTTTTCAATCTATTCCACTGCATCTTCAGGGAAATAAGACTTGATGCGACCTACTCTGCTGTAACCTCAGAGAGATAAGATCCTTTATTTTAACCCACTCCACTGTAACTTCAGGGAGATAGGATAGTGTCTTCGATCTGCTCCGCTGTAATCTCGGGGAGATAAGATCTCTGGCTTCAATCTGCTCCACTGTAACTTCAGGGGGACAAGATCTGTAATTTCCAATCTATTCCACTACAGGTCAGGGATATAGGACTTGTGGTTTGAATCCGCTTCCTTACACTTGAAGATAAGATTTGCTGTCTTTGATCTGCTCCGCTACGGCTTAGGGAGACAAAATCTGTAACCTTTAACCAGCTCCAATGCAACCGATGGAGGCAAGGCTTTGTTTTTGATCTGCTTCGCTGTTAATGCAGGAAGGCAAGATCTGCTTCTTTAACTAGCTCCACTGCAATCGATGGATGCAAGGCTTTGTTTTCGATCTGCTTCGCTGTTAATGTAGGAAGGCAAGATCTGCTTCTTTAACCAGCTCCACTACAACCGAGAGAGGCAAGGTTTGTGTCTTCGACCTGCTTCATTGTCAATGCAGGAAGGCAAGATATTTTGTCTTCAACCAGCTCTATCACAACCGAAAGAGGCAAGGTTTGTGTCTTCGATCTGCTTCGCTGTCAATGCAGAAAGGCAAGATCCTTTGTCTTCAACCAGCTCTATCACAACCGAAAGAGGCAAGGTTTGTGTCTTCGATCTGCTTCGCTATCAATGCAGAAAGGCAAGATCTTTTGTCTTCAACCAGCTCCATCACAACCGAGAGAGGCAAGGTTTGTGTCTTCGACCTGCTTCGCTGTCAATGCAGGAAGGCAAGATCTTTTGTCTTCAACCAGCTCCATCATAACCGAGAGAGGCAAGGTTTGTGTCTTCGACCTGCTTCGCTGTCAATGCAGGAAGGCAAGATCTTTTGTCTTCAACCAGCTCCATCACAACCGAGAGAGGCAAGGTTTGTGTCTTCAACCTGCTTCGCTGTCAATGCAGGAAGGCAAGATCTTTTGTCTTCAACCAGCTCCATCATAACCGAGAGAGGCAAGGTTTGTGTCTTCGACCTGCTTCGCTGTCAATGCAGGAAGGCAAGATCTTTTGTCTTCAACCAGCTCCATCATAACCGAGAGAGGCAAGGTTTGTGTCTTCGACCTGCTTCGCTGTCAATGCAGGAAGGCAAAATCTGCAACTTCATTAATCTGTTCTCTGGGGAACATGGCATGTATGTTCTATTTTATGAACCTAATTATGCCTAGTGATTAGGATGACATGATCAAATGCTCCTAACTAGATGCGTATGAATGACATTTGAATGAATGCAAAATGTCATGAAAATGACTCCTTAATGCTTAAGTTATCATCACGCAAAAGCTTATTAAGGTTATATCACTGACATGCTACAACGCTTTCTTGCTCAGCTGGCATATCCAAAGAAACACTTAATTTGATTGCCCCCCACTGTGAACGTCAAAGTTCAATCTATTGGGACGTAAAAATGTACCATCATTCTCCCACTGTGACCCAAGGGTAGAAAGATATGACTTTTCTCAATCTTCTCCTATCGCAATTCGAGGTTACAGAATGTGAAGTTTTTTGGTTTTTACCCCATTCCCCAGGTGTCATACCAAATGTTCATGCACAATTGCAAAATTTTCTTCTCCGAGAAAACCTTTTCTTACCACTCGGTGATCATTGCTTGTTTGTTCATTGAAGCTTTGTCACCAACACGGCATCTTGTCATTTTGTTCAGTCAATGTTTGGACAACAAAATCCGAAGGGATAGCCTTAACTTAGACTCTTCCTTCTTAGATATTTCACCCTTTAAACTTGATGTTTTCTAAACAATTGTCCTGTTTCAGGTTCCTATATTATTTAGAAACTTCTAGAGTAATATGCAAAACTTTCATTGTGAAAGTATCATCATTCCAATGCAACATACTTGCAAAAAAGAATATAACAATGGATGAAATAGAATTGATTTGAGAGCAAGCTCGAAATGAATGAATTATCAAGGGTAATAAAAGAGGAATTGATTGGAACACGTATCTTGAAAAAGAATGAAGTATTCCAAGAACAACAACAAATTCAATATATAAATAGTATGAAGGTTAGGTGCCCCAGATATCGCAGCTTGAACTTCTCTGTACAAACTTTCTGAAGACTTTCCTGAGTTTGACATGTGTTTAGGAGATCTATAGGACTTTGTCGATGCCCCAAGATGTCGCCCTACTCTTTCAGGTATAGCAGGATCACCACATGCCCCAATCTGATCACTTCATGCCCCATTCTGATCAATATTTGAGCCGCCCCTTTCGGGTTTTCAACTCAAATCCCCTTTGGCCTAAGGTGCCCTTTGCGGGTTTTCCCCTTAGCCTCTCCATTTTTACTCTTTTCATTTTCCATTTTCATTCTTCATTTTTTTTTTTGAACTTCATTGTCTTACAATACTGTGACAAACTATGATGTCTGATTTTGAACCGATTACAGCCCTCAACTATCATGTTGTCATTCCAGTTCAATACATTTCCCCATACCATCGTCCTGGAATTCTATATTGGCATATGATGACATTGACGCATACTGTAGCCTTTATCCATTTGATGATCTCAATAGCGAAGCAATGCCCATTAGAAGTCTTCGATAATGGTGATGTCCATGCCCCATTGTGCTCAAAATTTGAGTCGTCCTTTTTCAGTTTTCAACTCAAAACCACTTTTGGTCACAAAGCGCCCTTTTTGGCTTTTCGCCTTGGCCTCCTCTTTTCTTTTCTTTGCTTTTCATATTTTTATTTTGACTTTGATTGATTTCTCTTTTCTTTTTATTTTTTATTTTTGATTTTGATTTTGTTTTTTTCTTTTCCTTTTCCCTTATTTTTTTGAATCGGATCTAAACTCTTGGGATTAGACAAGTCCTTGTTATCCCCTTCAAAGGATCTTCTCTGATATCGAATTTCCTTTATAGAGCCTTTTAGGGCAACACTACAACTGGAAACTTTTGATCTTCTTCTTCCATCGGGATAAAATCCAGCAACATCTTGAAGGAATAGAAACTCGACTTCAAACGGGCAAAGCTATGCTGAATTGACGAGAACGGTATTGCCCTGGCAAAGAATTGCATCGTTCGCACTGTAAATTTCTGACATCGTGCTGTTGTGCAGGTTTTATTATAAGAATCGAGGCATACCCTGGTATGATCATACAAAGACATCTTTGAATTTTTCGTCTCTGTAGGCAGGTCAATTCTAGTCTTCATCAAGCTCACAATTTCTAATGATTCACTGAGAGGTAGGATCTGTTTATCCTTTTGTTCTACCATCCTCAACAAGTTTGGAGATAAGCTACGATCTGTGTCATCTTCAAAGTCGTGAGATCCCTCTAAACACATATCTCACTCAAAAGGAGGTTCTAAGTCTGTAGCAGTGTCATTCATGTCGTTGATATCCAGGGACCTATTGTAGGTACAAAATAATATATAAAGAATGTATGAATTTAAGAATAATTATCTGCACAGTATGATTATGAATGAAAGAATGATTTGGATGGAAGAATAAAAGAATAATCAATGAAAAATATTAGTTCAAAAGATCGCCGAGATGCATTCCATTAAAATAATGACGTTCAGACATAAGCCTTTTTCACAAAAGACTTCTTGTTGCTCTAGGCTGAAAGCAACAAGTGTGTTTTGAATATTACTCTGAGTAAGCTCTAAATACTACAAAGGTTTCTTTAGAACACTCCCAGGTTTATAAGGGCGAACATCTAATAAGATCCCTTCTTCAGTTGCTTGTGCATTGCATTCACTCCACTCGTCAATTATGATTGGGTAATGGATTTTCCGCAGTGGAGGAATCATCAAATTTAACGATGCCCATACTGATAAGCCTTTCAACCAGTTTCTTAAAGGCAATGCAGTTTTCTATGGAATGCCCCGTATTTCTCGCATGATACTCGCATTGTGCATTCGCATCGTGCCATTTGGGGTACGGAGGCTGTGGAGGTTTCGTGTAGAGAGGGGCGACAATACGTGCGTTGAATAAGCTTTGATACAACTCCTTATATGACATCAGAATTGGCGTGAATTGAAGGTTCTCAGTGCCTTGCTTCACATACGATTCTTGTCTAGATGAACCTTGCTGACTAGTAATCACCTTTCTTGGCTGTGTAATCAATTTGTTGTAGGTGTTCACATTGCTCACATCATTTTCCTTCTTCTTTAAGTCTGACCTTCTATTATTCTCCCCAGCATCAATCTTTCCACTTCTCACGGCACTTTCAATCATTTCACCGCTCATGACTATGTCTAAAAAACTCATCGAAGCACTTCCCAACATGTGAGTGATGAACGGGGCCTTCAATGTGTGGATGAAGAGCATCGTCATTTCTTTCTCTAGGAGTGGCGGCTGAACTTGAATAGCGACCTCCCTCCACCTTTGTGCGTATTGCCTAAAACTTTCATTAGGCTTTTTCTCCATATTTTGAAGGGTAATTCTGTCAAGGACCATATCAGCTACATGACTGTATTGTTTCATAAAGGCTTGTGCTAAATCCCTCCAAGAACTAATCTGGATACGCGTCAATTGATTGTACCACTTAGACGCTGCCCCTGTGAGGCTATCTTGAAAGCAGTGTATGAGCAGTTGGTCGTTGTTGACGTATCCAGCCATACGCCTACAGAACATAGTAATATGAGCTTCTGGGCAGCTGGTCCCATTATATTTCTCGAATTCCGGCATCTTAAATTTGTAAGGAAGTACCAAATCCGGAACTAAACTCAGATCTTTCGCATCTATTCCAAGATAGCTGTCGATACTTTCTATCGCCCTAAACTTCTCTTCAATCCATTTCCATTTCTCCTCAAACTGCTTCGGTAACTCCTCCTTCATCTTGTCTTTATCCGCTACTTCATCGAAGTCCGGGACAACCAGATTATCGTCAGGATTAGAACCAGATCTGACCTGAAGGTTCTTCGGTATTGAAGCGTCACCTTGAAAGTGCTGAGGTCTAATCGAAACAGAAGATCTTCGTGGATGTGGTTCAATCTGAATTTGCGCTTGCGGTGGCGTGTATCCTGGAGAAAAAAGTGGCTCATCATTGTTTCCTTCTTCATCGCAAACCACAGGATTTTTCCCTTTATCCACTCCCTTGGTTATTAATTGCGTCAATTTAGTCATTAGTTCATCCTGAGACTCCTTCATCTTTTGTGCCATGTCTTTCTGGATCTTTTCCATATGTTCTTTCATTTGCACTTGTAACTGGTCTTGCATCTCTTTTTGCGTTTGCTCCAGTTTCTCTAATCTTTGATCCATTTCTTTGGCTTTGCGACGAGTACCGTAAGGATGTTTGGTTGATTGGTTTTCCAGATTAGCTGAAATAATTTTACATAATTAGGGTCACTTCGTGAAAGTCTAATGCATATGATGCGATGTAATGCAAATGCATGAAATGAATGCCTAAAGAGACGTTGATTCTGATTCAATTACATTTAGGAAACTTTTCTAGAAAGCAAATTCCCTTACATAAAACGGATACATGTACGACCTCACCCTCATATTCCAAGAAACAACATCGATTTTTTTCTTCATCCGCATGTTTGGGGTAATCTCACCAATAGATGACATTGCTAGCTCATTTTCTTGATCCTGGTTGCGATCCATCATCTGCCCATCTTCATAAGGCTCGTCAGCTTGTTGAAGGCTTTTGGACAATCGTCTCGAATCCCCAGGCCACCAAGCAAGGTCACGAACTCTTCCATCGCCATTCTTGTGTTTCTCAGAATATGTTTGGGAAGTCGTATTGTTTTCCACTTTATCAAGGAATTCGTATTCCATGACAAGCTTTCTAATTTAGTAATTGGATTGGAATCCATATCTCTTTCCTAAAATGCAATGCAATCATAATCAAAACAAAACAAGATCGGTTAGTAAAAAACAGAAGCAAACAAGGAAAACAAAAAGTACCTAATCGGGTAGATACTAGGGGTTTGGAGTGGCTCTACCTAGGTTAAGTTCCTAAGTCTACTATATGAGGGTTGGTTCTAAAGTAAGGGTACCCGAACCAGCAGATTCCTCGATCCTCACCCATTATAGGCTCATACGGACTGAGTTCAGTTCAGGGGAATACATTTCCCTATGGCCATGCGGAGATGATAATCTCACGAAGACATAGGTACGGATGTATCCCGAAAGCGATTCACTATCCCATGCGGAGGTGAAAACCTCACGAAGGCGTAGCTTCTCACTCCCACTTAAAAAGGGTGTGACCAACGGTCATGCAATGCAATGTGCAAAAATAAATCTGAACTTAAACACAGCAATTATGAATCATAATGACGAAGATCATAATAAAGATAAAAATACAATGAAAGGATCGTATATTTAAACTAAGTTTTTGATTTTTGACAAAAAGACAAAAAGTAATCAACTCATGGCTTGACTCTCGTGTTTTATCCCCAGCGGAGTCGCCATAGCTGTTGACACCATTTTTTGGATGAAAAACGGGGTTGACTTGGGTTTTGAAAAAAGAAACGGGAGTCGCCACCAATCCTCCTTTTTTTTTATGAGGTGCGATTGGATTACCTCGAAGAGGGGTTGTTTTTAATAAACGGTTTGATTTTATTAAAACA
The DNA here is from genome assembly GCF_007990345.1 of Gossypium hirsutum. NCBI lineage: Eukaryota > Viridiplantae > Streptophyta > Magnoliopsida > Malvales > Malvaceae > Gossypium > Gossypium hirsutum. The sequence continues at coordinate 3,437,046 of NC_053440.1, forward strand.
ACAAGTTTGGTCCACGAAGTTCAGAAAAACGGGTTCGGGAGTCGGTTACGCACGAGGAAGGATTAGCACCCTCGATACGCCCAAAATTGGTACCTAGTTGATTACTTAATGTCTTAATGTCAAAAATTGAGAACCTTGAAGAATTTTTTAAAAAATACGATCCTTGTATTAAAACGTTGAAAATTTTCAGGAAAAAGGGGATATTTCACGTTATTCGAGAAAGAGAATCACATCCAGTAAGTTAGGACACAATGTCTCAAATTCCCGATACGCGGATGAAAAATGCTTATTTAAAAGATATTTTATTATCTTGGTTTTAGAAATAAATCAGGCCCAGTAAGTTAGGGCACGATCTTTTCTTAATTGCCGAGATCGTTTAAAACTTTCGTTTGAAGTGATTCGCATATTTAAATTTGTCGAGAATATCAAAATCCCGTAAGTTAAGGTATGATTTTTCAAATATTGAAATACGAGAAAAAGAAAATGAGTTTTGATATATTGAATAAAGTAAAATATGATATTGCAAAAAATGCGAAAATAAATTATATTGGATACGCATAACAAAATAATAATAAATACAATGATGTAATAATATGGGCGATAATAACGAAAATAAGACAAATAAAGGGGCAAATTAATAGCATACAAAATAACAACGCATATAAAATTAAAACATCCCATAAAAATAAAATGTTGATGAAAATGTAAATAAAGAAATAAATAAAGAAATGAACAAGGTTTAAAAGGTAAAAGATATATATATGTATATGTGTAAAATATGTGAAAAATATGTAAGTATGTATATATACATAGATATGAATAAAAAAAATATATGTGTATATGTATAAAATTATGAAATATGAAAAAATCTTATGTACATATACATATTTTAAGATTATTATAAAGTATAAAATACATGTGCGTATGTATATTATGAAAAAGTGACAAATTTAAAGGACGACCCATAATAAATTTTGAATAATAATAATACATGGTAAATTTATACAATATTAATGATAGATTTAAAATGATAATATATTATAATATTAGAATAGTATTAATAACAAACTAAAAATATATTAAAAGTTAGATTAAAATATATATATCTAAAAACAACAGAAAATGAATTTTAAAGAGAATAAATAAAAAAATCAAGTGCACTAAATTAAATAGGCATGGATTAAATCGTATTTAATTAAAAGCATGAAAATAAAACAGAATTAGGACTAAAAGAGGAGCGCGAGACTAACATGGGGATCAAAGCGGGAAATATCCCGATCCACAAAACGCTGCACTTCGAGGGACTCCGATGCAATCGGAACAAAACCTCAGGGCGAAATTAGAAATAGGAGAAATTTGCTAAAAAAGGACTAATTCACAAAATGGGCGAAACGCGTAAGGATCCGCAGCGCAAATAGCCCACTCACACAAAAACACGCGGACCCTGGGTTGCGGGTCGGGTCGACGCGCGGGTTAGAAGGGGAAACCGGCGCCGTTTTGAAACCGTATAAAAACTAAAATTTTCAGAAAAAGTTTTCATTTCCCCTTTTTTTTCCAAAAAAAAACCTTCATTCTCTCTCAACCCCTCTCCTCAGTCCGGCCTCGGCTCCGACGCACCTCCGTCGTATGGCCACCGCGAGCAGCGGCCGGAGGTACAAAATCAAGCCTTTCCAGTCCCTTTTTGAAGCCAGTAGCCTCTAGAACACCGATTCAAGGCTGAACCTCGTGAAAGGTGGTTGCGAGCCCCAGAATCGGAGGGAAACCATTCGGCTTCTCCTCCGGCGCGGCGCAGGTAAGGATTCTCCTTGTCTTTTTCTTTTTGTTTTTGTATATGTTCTTATATATATATGATTGAAAAAAACGAAAGAAAGAAAAAAAAGAGACGAACCAGGAAACAAGAAGAAAAGAAAAGAAGAACAACTTTTCTTAATTTTTGAGATTTTTTTGTATATTCCTCAATAGTTTTTTTTATTTCTGAAAGTGTTTTTTGAAGAAGGGAAAACCGCCCCCTTTTACCCTCGTTTTTGAATCAGTTTTTTGAACCAAAATAATACCCCCTCCCTTGCTTGTTGCTGTTGTTCTCTTTATTATTTGCAGGTGAAGCAGGTGGGTAGAGACGTGATGGAGGCATGGAAGGGACGGTGGCAGGTGCGCCATTTGCGCTGACGGCGGCCGAAGTCAGAAGACCCTAGGTGCGGCGCACCTAGGGTTTGTTTTTGCTGTTCATTTTTCTGATTTTGTTGGGCTAGGGTTGTTAGGTTATTTGGGTGTTGGGTCTGTTGGGTTTTAGGTTTGTTGTAATGGGTAAATTTGGGTAGATTGGGCTGAAATGGGTTAGGTCAAAATGGGCCTGTAATGTCATTTGGGCTTGTAATGGGTAGTGGGCCACCGTGTAAATGGGCCTGCAACAGTCTGTTCTGGGGAGGTAAGTTATGTATAAGGCTACTTTACTTTTAACGCTATTATGTTAAGAATTTTGTTTACCTATTAACACATGGATACATTTTGAAGGGAAGAAGAGCACAGTACATGGTATTATGTAACTAGGAAGGACTCCTTTTGGGCTGGGTGATTGACCATCAAGCCAAAAGCCCTATGGTTAGTGCACTTGTGTATTTGGGGTTCCCATGCTAGTTGTAATGTTCGTTTGGTACAATTGTTGGGCTATACATTTTAGGAAACCTATCCATCCCTGATAAAGTAGGATTCAATTTCAGTTCTTAAGCCACCAAAGAATTTAGGGACTAAGCTCACTGGCACCCTCCCATCTAGGTTAATATTGATGAGGGCTAATTAGAAACCATCAACTAGTCTTGATTGGATTTTGTGGTTCAGATATTGTAACATTTGTAATGTTTCTACACTGTTTTAACTTCCATCTTTTGCTTGATTTCATGACAGGGCATGTAGCATGTTAGGCATTACAAAGTGCTATTTTTTCTCTCTCATAAGGAAACACCTGCATATAAGAATTCATAGATGCTCTCTAGTCATATTGAATGGGAGAGAGAAAGGAAAACCTAACATTGTAATAGGGAGGGGTAGAGAGAATAATGTAAGGAATGTAGCCTAGATTTGAAACACTTGATTTCAAATTTATGCTGTTATTAAAGTAGTATTCATGGTGAGTTTTTTTTTTTTTAAAGTGAGGTATTTTATTTTAAACTGTTCATAACTGTGGCAGAGCAGGTGGATAGACCTAGGTGTGGCTCTCGGGAAACTGAAAAGTTTCCCCTTTTCTCCGGCGCAACCTCTCAGCCCCACTCGAAGCGATAACAAATATTTAGTTCCCTGCGCATGCAAATTGGTATTTAGTTCAAAACTCGTCCCAATTTCTCCACTTATTAGCGTTGCCTGGAAGCGGTTTTTTTTTCTTTGTAGAATAAAGGAGTTTTTTTTTAATTTGACGGAAAAAAAAAACTATGACTATGAGTGCTGCAGACAAGGTAAATCTGTTTGTTTCATTGGAAATTTTGTTTACAGCACTAATTTTCCCGAGAAAATTTTTCTATGAGCAGTTTTTTTTCCTCCTTTGGAGATGTAGTGTCGTGTTAATTGTTTGCAATTTTTTATTTTAGTTTTTCCTTATTCAGAAGCTGCTGAATTTGAGATTATTTATTTTAAAGCTAGTGATTTGAAAGAGTTTTTTTTTTTAATTTAAAATTACAGCCATGGAATTGAAAATTTCAGCTATTCGCATGACTTGGTAAACTGAAGCTTTATTGGGTTTCTCTATGGCGATTTTAGATCTTTTTTGTTGGTGGGTTCAATTCAGATTTGGTGTTAAATTTATTTTGTTCTTAAATTTTAGTGGATATATTGCTTGTATCTTATATTTCAAAGATTGTAAGTCAAAATTCCAAATTTTTTTTTTGTGGTCATTTTTAAAGAATTGGCTCGTCATGTTGAGGATTTGATTGATAGACTTGTGCCCTTGTGTTTCAAGTACTCTTAATGATTACTTGCAATGCATTGTTGTAAGAATAAATGTAAATATTAACCAGCTAAATTCCTCTGATTCAATTTATACTAAAAAATTGGTATTTAGTTCCCTGCGCATGAGCTAACTTTTAGAAAATAATGTTTAATGAAAACTCCGGAGGCGAGCCCAAGAAAAAGGGTCATCGAGTCAATCCAGCCCATGTAAAAACACATGCAAATAAATTGGCCCGTGAATAAGAAAGAATCTGTTACGTTTTGGGGACAAGCGCGCAAAACTTAAAATTCATGAGAATAAGAAATGAAGCAAGAACAAGAAGAAATTAAGAATATTTCTTCTTTAAAAAGGGGTCGACAGTTAACAAAAGGGGAGACTAAAGCAAAGGTTTTTTCTCAGAGAATGTAAGGAATCATCTCCCATTACTCTTGTTCGTTTTCTTTCTTTATCCTTTTTTGAATGATTATCCACATGGTTGCCGAGAAAATATATTATACTGCGTGATGACAGTATTTTGATTATACTAATATTCTTTCTCTAATGTTCTCTTAAAATTCATGAGAAGAAGAAATAGAGCAAGAACAAGAAGTCAAGAACATTTCTTCTTTAAAAAGGGGTCAACAGTTAGCAAGAGGGGAGACTAAAGCAAAAGTTTTTTCTTTGGAAAGGTAAGGAATCATCTCCCCTTGCTCTTGTTCGTTTTCTTTCTTTTTTGAATGATTATCCGCATGGTTGCCGAGAAAATATATTATACTAGGTGATGACAGTATTTCGATTATACTAATGTTCTTTTTCTTGAATTCTCAGAATATTGGTAGGCATTCTCATTGATTGAATTATTATGGAGTCAGTTCCAAACCAAGACAATACCAGTGAGTTCGGTAACATAGATATGATCTTTGAAGAGTTGTGTTGACGTTTGATTTTGAAGATTTTGAGGCCTGGAGCAGTTGGCTCAACTCTCCAGTCGTCACTCACGGTCACGGATACCAGGTTCACCCTTAAAATTTTGAGACCCTGAACAACATTTTCCAAAACCATCCACAATTTGCCGAGAACTTTTAACTGAAGCATCCAGAGTTTTAGAACAACTTTCTAAATGCAGTTGCTAACATTCATCAGAAACTAGAAAGTGATCTCTCTGAGCTTGGAGTAACTGAGATAGAAGATATGCTGTTAAAGATGATATTAGAGCATATTTTTTCACGACTGTTTGCCAATTTTTCCTTCATCCACGAGAGTTCTAGACCAGTGAACTCTGCATCTCTCACCTTTAACAGCATATCATCTATCTCAGTTACTTCAAACTCAGAGAGATCACTTTCTAGTTTCTGATGAATGTTAACAACTGCATTTAGAAAGTTGTTCCGAAACTCTGGATGCTTCAGTTGAAAGTTCTCGGCAAATTGTGGATAGTTTTGGAAAATGTTGTTCAGGACCTCAAAATTTTAAAGGTGAACCTGGTAACCGTGACCGTGAGTGACGACTGAAGAGTTGAGCCAAGTGCTGCAGGCCTCAAAATCTTCAAAATCAACCGTCAACACAACTCTTCAAAGATCATACCTGTCACCGAACTCACTAGTATTGTCTTGGTTTGAAATTAACTCCATAATGATTCAATCAATGGGAATGTCTACCAATACTTTGAGAATTCAAGAAAAAGATCATTAGTATAATCGTAATACTGTCATCACCCAGTATAATACATTTTCTCGGCAACCATGCAATAATCATTTAAAAAAGAAATAAAACGAACAAGAGCAAGGGGAGAAGATTCTTTACCTTTCTAGAGAAATAACCTTTACTTTAGTCTCCCCTTTTGCTAACTGTCGACCCCTTTTTAAAGAAGAAATGTTCTTGACTTCTTCTTGTTCTTGCTCTGTTTCTTCTTCTCATGAATTTTAAGAGAACATTAGTATAATCGAAATACTATCATCACCTAGTATAGTACATTTTCGCGGCAATCATACAGATAATCATTCAAAAAAGGAAAAAGAAAGAAAGAAAACGAACAAGTGCAAAGGGAGATGATTTGTTACCTTTCCAGAGAAAAAACTTTTGCTTTAGTCTCCCCTTCTGCTAACTGTCGACCCTTTTTTAAAGAAGAAATATTCTTGACTTCTTGTTCTTGCTCTTGTTCTTGCTCTGTTTCTTCACATGAATTTTAAGAGAACATTAGAGAAAGAGCATTAGTATAATCGAAATATTATCATCACCAGTATAATACATTTTATCAGTAACCATGCGGATAATCATTCAAAAAAAGAAAGAACAAGAACAAGGAGAGATGATTCATTACCTTCCCAGAGAAAAAACCTTTGCTTTAGTCTCCCCTTCTGTTAACTGTCGACCCCTTTTTAAACAAGAAATGTTCTCGACTTCTTGTTCTTGTTCTTGCTCTGTTTCTTCTTCTCATGAATTTTAAGTTTTGCACGCCTGTCCCCAAAACATAACAAATTCTTTCTTATTCACAGGCCAACATTCAATCAGATTCCATTCATCTATTGACATACTGCAATAGTGGTCCACTTATTTCTATAGATACAAACATTCATCAAAGCTTCTACTGCTTGCACACTCCTGTAGAGCCTTTGCATTGAGTTCTCTACCAAGTCTCCAAACATAATTCAGACCAACAAGAATCTCGATGATTGCTGCTTCAGTCTTTTCTCGGTTTGCAAAGTAGAGAGTCTGAACCAGAAGCGCATTAGTCCCAGAAACAAAGCTCTGCTGTTCAAAACTCCGCTCAGATTGCCATCTAATCATGTTATGAGCTAGTGGCGCCAACCACTCTAATATCGCAGCCATTGCCTCAGTCCAGTCTTCAGCAAGCTCTGTATCAAAAACTGATGAAGTTAAGCTCTTTGCATATGGTTTTAGCCTTGCCCTCAGTGCAGCTCTCACACTTGCAGGTAACATGTTGTACAGATCATCTCTAGCATCATTACCAATCAAGTGAGGAGATGCTGCTAACTTCTCAATGACAATGATAACATTTGCATAGTGCAGTGCTAAAGCAGAAGCCGCAAGAGTTTCAGGCGGAGCATCCAACAACCTGCACTGAGATCTAAACACCGGCGAAATAGTTTGAACAGCATTTCCTTCAGGAGGATTTAAGATTTCCAGCTTTGATTTCACTAAGAATTCCTGAATGAATAGCATCATCTGGATTTATAGAAACACCCTCCTCCTTTGCTTCAACATTTTGATGCATTGCTGAAGAATCCAAGATGTCCTCTGAAAAAGCTAAGGCATAGTCCGATTCATCTCCAGACGCACCACCAGCACTGAAGTCCTATTTAATAAGAATGGAGAATAACGAAAAAATTAGATACAGGAAATGCAATGCTCAAGCGAAACAAAGAAACAATTCTTTAACCTACCTTTTTATACCTTCGAAGCAATTCTTCCACAGGAATTTCACTCTCCTTTTGCAGTAAGGCAATTTGCATAAGAGCTGCAATGTTTAACGGCATAGAAATAGGACAAGAAACTTCTACAGCCAAAGTGGGGATGCAAACAACTGAAGAAATTTTAACCATAAACTCAGGAAATTGATACATATAAATATATGCCATATTGAGTATCCCATTACCTCATCTATGGGATTGCTAGAATCTGCTTTTGCTAGTTCCTCCTCCTCCAACAGTGTTGTCTCATCATCCTAGCCATTGGAAATTAAAAAATAAAAAGGAAAGAAGGCATGTGAATCAAAGTCTCATCAAACAATAATAAATCATCAAATTTTTATTTTAACCGATTCTGGCCAAAGGGACAATGAGATACACTAATAATTTTCCTGACCCAAAAAAGCTGCCCGAACTTTTCACTTTTGTTTGATTTGACAGAGAAAAAAAAAGGCAGGCAGGCATATAGACACATACATATATCATATTTGACAAAAAAAAAAACAAATACTAAATCAATGAATTTAAACAAGGTAACTTATTCTATCCATTCCGACTTTAACAACTAAATGTTCACCTCTTTAGCAACTTGCCTGCCTCTATTGTTCTGTTCTCTGTTTTACTTTGCTACTCATCTTTATATATTTCAAATGTAGATGACTGATCAACAGAAACTCACTGAGCAACTGAATCCTTCCCTAATACATGTGGAAGGAAAACTAGTGGGATTAACATTGGAAATGCAAAAAAGCGACCAAAAGATGGTAAGGATTGAATTTTGATTTTCACAGAGCAAATTATGACCTGAAAATGCAAGCATGCATTGTCCACTAAGTTCTTTTCTATCATTTTAATGAATGATGCAAAAATGAAGTTCAATATTCAGTTATAACGATACTCTTCCACCAATTAAGTTTTTAACTCCTACTGGCATGTATGTAGAACTTGCCATCCCTTTAATTTCTTTAACGGGCCGTCTATTTTATCTTTTTCAAACTATAGATTGAACCGTAAGAGAGATACTACATGAACACTTAAACTTCAAATAGTTATTTCAGGACTGTCTGATTGATCCCACATTTATGGTAAGATGCCAAACCAAAACAAGAAATATCAGGTAGACACACACAACGCACACACACAAATCCTGAGTACGAGACAGATAATTCGTCTTACCAATCGTTTCTGTACAGCCCAATTTGCCCGGGGCCCAGGCAAACCCAATTTTTATGCCCGGGCCCAATAAGCCCAATAACAAAACAGACCCAAGCCCAAATGTCAAGGTTCAAACTAGGGTTTCAGCTTTTCTGAAACCCTAGCACCGCCCTTGTCACCTCAGCCACCTGCCCTCTGCTCCGCTGCCACCACCGACCTCTGACACCACCCATCGGCCATCAACCCTGTAAAACGGAGAACACAGGCAAGCAGTAAAAAAATTGTAAAATCGGTTATAAATGCCGAATGTAATATCAAAACTGGAGGGGGGATTTTTGTTTTAAAAAAACATGGAGAAATAAAAAGGAAATTTGAGAAGGTGAAATATTTTTTTGGATTCGGTTTATTTCCTTTCGTTTTTTTATTATTCTTTTTACATATAATAAATAAGAAACAAAAAGAAGAAGATAGGGCTTACCTGAACGCCTGCCGTCGCTTCGTCGGAGGCTCCTTCTCCGGTGGCCAAATTGACTGTGGGGGAGCGTAACGGCCTTTTACCCCTTTTTTGGTTATTTTGAGGCCAGATCCGGACTCAGGGGACTGAGATCTAGAAAGTGGATACCTTTTTCTCTCGCCGGCATTCGGCGGCCGGATCAATGGCCATTGGTCGGATCTATGGCCGGATATGGGGAGGGTTGAGAAAAAAAAAAGCTTTTGAAATTTTTTTTGAAAAACAGTGGCAGAAATGAGCAAATTCTTTTATAGGGATATAAAACGGCGTCGTTTTAGGCTCAAACCAAAGATGCCAAAACGGCGCCGTTTAGGCCAGGATCGGACCGACCCGACTCGAACAGCCTAGGATCCGAGTTTGTTTATGGAGGGACAAATATCGCTTTCAGCCCCTCCTCTTTTTGATGTTTTCTCAATCAGGTTTCTTTATATTTTCAAATTTGCCCCTTTAGTTTATTTCCTAGTTCAGTTTGGCCCCCAATGAAACGATGTCGTTTTTAGTGGAAGGTAAAATTGTCTTTTCAGTCCCCCCGTGTTATGCGGGTTTTCATATTGGTCCCCCTCTTTCATTTTATTTTGATTTCGCTCCAAATCTTTGTCTTAGTATCCAAATTAATCCTTTTTTTTGTCATTTTGTTATTTTAATGATTAATTCGGTTTATTTATTTATTCCTTACTATTATATTATTATATGATGCTATTATTTTTGTATTATTATCGTCATATATTTCTATTTTATTTATTTATCAAAGTTTAAATATCTTTTAACCTCCTTCTTCTTCTTCTTCTTCTTATTATTATTATTATTATTATTATTATTATATTGTTTTAAAATTATAATATATTATTACCAATATTATAAATTTATTACGTATTATTATATTAAGTTTCTTCATATAATAATATTTAATTTCATCATATATCATCTTATATATTTTCTATGTATATCTAATATAATATACATATATATATTTTATAATTCATACATACATACATTTTTTATATATATTTTATAATTTAAAACTATATATACATACATATATTCTTTTTATATATTTTATAGTCTTAAAACATACGCATACATCTATACATTGTTATAATACATATATGTACATATATTTTATAATTTATATATACATATATTTTTGTTATATTTTATAATTTTAAAATGTATATATACACACACATATTTTCATATTTTTTATAGTTTTATTTATTTATTTATTTATTGTATTTTTGTTTTACTTGATGTTTATTGGTGTATTTACGTATATCTTTGTTATTTTGTTTTTTAGATTTTATAATTTCCTTGTACATATATATATACATATTTATACTTTTATATTTTTATAATTTTTTTCATGTTCATTTTAATTATTTATTCACGTCTTTATTATTATTAAAAAAGAATATTTCAATCTAATTTGTTCACGTATTTGTTATTCTGCATGTTATTAATTTGTCCTTTTATTCATTCATTTTTATTGTTGTTGCTCGTATTATTTTTACTTGCATTATCATAATTGTTATTCCGTCATATATAATTTTTACCCAAATTCGTAAAAAAGAGAAAATTTTGAAAATAAGGGCAATATTCGGTATTTGGGATCTTCGAGAGGATTGAGCCCTAACGTATTGGGTTTCAATTTTCTTCATTGAATCTAAATAATCGAGAATGCTCTTTAATCAAAAACATAAATAAAAAGCTCATTATCGGGAATTCAATATGTTGTGTCCTAACGCATTGGATATGACAAGTTGTTTTCTCGAGATGAGGATTTTTTATAAAAAATAATAATAATGACAGTATTCAATGTTTAGAATTTTGAGAAATTGTGCCCTAACGTATTGGGTTGCGATTTTTTTATCTGACTTAAATAATTGAATATCTTTTTAAATTTTATTGCACGAGTTTTTGGACAAGCTCATTTTGAAGAAGTGAAATATCATGCCCTAACCCATTGGGTATGACATTTTCTCTCCCCGAAAAGAGAGGGCATTAACTAATTTGATTTCTATGAGTTTGTTTTTAATACAAGGAGTGTATTTTAAAATCTTTTGCATATTTTTTATATTAAGACGCTAATTAATCAACAATGTACCAATTTTGGGTGTATCAAGGGTGCTAACCCTTCCTCGTGCGTAATCGACTCCTGAACCTGTTTCTCTGAATTTCGCAGACCTAAAGCATTGTTTTAATAAATCTAAATCGATTATTAAAAACAATTGTTTTACGAGGTGACCCGATCACACCTCATCAAAAAAATATTGGTGGCGACTCCCATTTTCGTTTTATTTTCAAAATCTAAATCGACCTCGTTTTATCAAAAAATGGTGTCAACAGTTTCCATTATCAAACATAACATAATGATATTATTGACAACACACTTGTTACCTAAATCACGTCGAACAATTCAAAATATTTAACAATTAACCCAATCAAATATACAAACAAAAATTACACCCAAACATGAAATGAATGCAACATATTATGAATCCCGCCCAACCAGCCAAACACCACTCCAACCCCTTACACACCATAATTGGACTAAAGAAAGCCCATCCACCCTGCACACCACATAGGACCATAGTAGGCTTATCCATCCAACACACCACAATGGTGGAACTAAGCCACTCGAATTAAGTTATGCAACTGAGCTGACATATGTTTATTGTGAACATACCGCTATCAGATAATTATGCAGATAAACTGCCCAAAACAGTCTTCCTTCTCTTCACAACCAAAAACCCCAAAAATGCATATGCAAACCATATCATACACACAGAATTATAGATTCGGACATGCTCATCTCAATTTCCATATTCAATTACATATGGGAAATCAGTATAAATATGCAGAATCAGAATTCGACATTCATATATAGCACAATGGTATTCATAACTTATACAATTATTAGAAGTAAACCTTACGAACGATTATGAATAATTTATTCAAATAGTAACACGCATACCATAAACAATTTCCTTGTTCCAAACACCTCTACCAAGGCTTAAACATGCACGAAAGCAGTCAGGGACTAAAATGAAACAATTAGCAAAACAGAAGTAAAAATTGTAAAACAGCACCACACAGCCGTGTGGAAGGGTCTAGGCCGTGTGAAGGTCTACACGGTCATGTGAAAGAGGCACACGCCCGTGAAAAAGAAGCACACACACGACCGTGTAAAAAAAGCACACGCACGACCGTGTAGTGAAGACACACGCCCGTGTGACCGAGTGACATGGTCGTGTGAATAGCCCATGTAACTCACTGTGTATTTGAAAAAAATTAAACAAAATTAAGTAGTAGTGTAGATACGGCTGTGTGGAAAGCTCACACACCCATGTAAAAGTCAACAAAAATATCCAAACAATAGCCACACGATCATGTGGCACTAGAAATCGTCAAAAACCTTAATTTCCCAAAGTCACACAGCCATGTGGACTACCCGTGTGCGGCACACGCCCATGTGGCCACGAAACCACACCGAAATATGCTGAAATTGAGGTTTTGCGGTACCAAAATGAACCCCAATCGCTAACAATTCAGAACCACACCAGAAATTGCATATTTCCCAGAAATCCAACAGTAATTCGCTACCGAAGTTAAACAGTTTCAGAAACACACCTAATAATCGAGATATCAAGCATCAAGAATTGATAGATATGCTTCAATTCCACCAATTCTGATTCTAAACTTCAATTCCACCAATTCTGATTCTAAACCCCAATGAACGTAATCTTCTTCTACTTGAATCTGAATTGAACTAAGATGAGAAAAACACGCGAACCTCCCACGAGACAGAAATTAACAACAATTGGGGAACAAAAGATTAAGGAAAAATCGAAGAACAAAGAAGAAGAATATAGAACATTTGAAAAGAAAGAATATTGAAAATAAAAAAGTTAAAATAAAAAATTTTGGGAGAGAGAGAAAATTGACCAAGGTCAGAGAGGAAGAATGTGAGAAAACCTCTCAAATAACTTCCTATTTCCCTAGTAAAAATAAAAATAATAAAATAAATATCTAAAACTAAAAAAACAAATCTAGAATAAAATTAATTTCTTAAAACACACATGAGGATTCGAACCTAAGACCCAAAGGTAAACTAACACACCTACTACCACCAAACTAACAAACTCATTATGACTTTGAAATGTGCCAATAAACTCAATTGCTCGACCTACTCATTGACTCTAACTACAAACCTCAAAACTTCTACCCCTAAATTTCAGGGTATTACAACTCACCCCTCCTTAAAGAAATTTAGTCCTTGAAATTTTCCACTAACAGAGCATTCGTCTAATACAAGTCCCACCACTACGCTCCTGCTACGCAATCTAATCCCAACGCACCACCATAACATACTTAACCTCTAATGAAGACAATCTTACCTTACTAACATACACACAAAACATCACTATTCAACGAATAGAAAATCAATATCATTCTCAATAATAACACACAAAGTCAACAATAACCTACAACCATACTTGTCTCAACGTCGCTGAGGACACTCCCTAATTTGATGCTCCGTGGAGCCACATCTGAAACACGCTAACGACTTTTTCCAACATTCGCTCGGATGGCGCTTTTTACAATGCCTACAAACCGAAACTTTCATGCCATTAGCAAAACCTTCGACATTACCTTTACTGACATCCTGCTGAGATCTGACACGCTTAGCAAATCGAGGCTCTAAACTCAAAGGACTACGATCCTTTTTCTTCCCACACTCCATACACCTACCTTGAACCATTTATCTGGTTGCCTTTAAACTAGCCTCGAAGACTTTCTATAAAACTTCTCTCACTACCCTAGTCAACGTCTCAATACCAACTTCCGGGTTATCGCTACCTGTGGCTGGCGGAACCGCATTGACCTCTTATTCCTGAATAGACAGACGTTCCGAAGAAGCTAATGACTCCTCGAGAGTCTCACCATACTGATCCTCACGATCTTGCTTACCACTAGAATCCATATCAGTCTTGTAACTAAACTTAAAATATATACAATTTCGAAACCAAACACAAAAATAAATATTTGAACACTACAGTTCAAATTTTACAGTTTTAAACTTACAATCTCAGAGTTTCATACGGACTAGCATCGAAGTCTCAGACATCTCATCTTCGCAAAACATTTTCAAAAACAAATTATTTTCAAAACACTGTGGTATGTTTATTGAAAATATTTTTAACACAAGCTCGTGGACACATAAAAACACAGACCAAGTTTTTGCACACCTGGTTCTGATACCACTAAATGTAATACCCCAATACCCAGCCTAGAAGTTTAGACCGAATTCTAAAAGTTACATTGGCCATCAAAAGTGATGGAAACAAAAACTCTAATTCAAACTAAGAAAACGTTTTGGTCGATTCATCTTTAGGAAATTAAATAATACTTTGTTATATTTTGAAACAGTATTTAATTGGTGTTAAAAGCATTTAGGAATAAATCAAATTGACTTTCTTATTTTGTTTCAAAATATAGCTAAGTATTATTTAATTTTCTAAAGATGAAGCAACCAAAAAGTTTTCTTGATTTGAATTAGAGTTTTCGTATCCGCCGCTTTTGGTGGCTATTGTAACTTTCAGAATTTGGTCTAAACTTCTAGGGTAGGTATCAGGGTGTTACAAACTATAAGTTGGTTATAACGATCAAGGTCGCCTCAACCGCCAACTCTTCCTTATGTAGTTGGTTCCGATATAACCTACAAACCCACCTTTACCCATTATCTAATCACTTAACACACGTCCATAATTTAAGATCTCGACAGCCTTGTGACTTAGAAGAGCCCAACTCGAATTAATGGCCTCACATGCATGGGTTGTTTAATTCGACTACTATATCCTTTGATGGAGGTCTAATCGGCCATTACCCACTTGGTCACGCCAATTTGTTCGCGAAAACTCGAATGTGGCATACGATTGTCTCGTTCTCCCAAATGTATGCCAAACAACTCCAACCCAATACACGATTTTTGAGTTGGAATTGAATTAACTTTATGGGATGATTGTGACTATCCCATATACTGAAGAGATAATGAATACTATGTTGTAATGTTTTAGTGTGGGTTCATATTTCATGATTTTTTATCAGAATGACAACCAACCTAAAGCTGAATGGGGATTAGTTGAGTATGAAATTTATCATACTCGAATGGGGTTTAAAAGTGAATTTTAATGTAATGGTGATAGGTGGAAAGGAAAATGGACTTAAGAGAGCTGTTCAACTAAAAATAAGAAAATGAAATGAAATGGATGAATGGTTTCCCAAGCTACAGACGTGTGAAAAAAATAAAAATAAAAATTACTTTTTCATTCAATTTAAGTGTGTCTTTCCAAGCCACTACCTTAAGGTATTTATACACTTTTCATATGCTAAATTTAGCATGATTTCTCCTAAGATTATGCCTAACAACCAACTAAAATCAGATTTTTTTCTATGTATAGAGTTTGACAAATTCACAATCTGATTTTTAATCAGCCACTATTTTTGCCACTTTTCAATTTGCCCCTTTTATTGCTTTTGGTTCCAATTTACCCCAATTTTCATGTTTATTTGAACTTTGGCACTCCAATTGCATCTTGACAAATTTTAAATAAGAAATCACAAGCTTACTAGCATTCTATTCAAAATTTGACAAAAAATAGGTACATTAAACACACAAAATTAGTTTGCTATCAAATCCTCCTACTTGTTGATGCTTGTCCTCAAGCATGTTGTGTATTCCCATATTAGAAAACTTTCAACAATTTATTTTCCGAAATCAAGTCTCCTTCCACAACCAAACAGAATGCAAACAATTTAAGTGAAGCATGAATAAGCAATTGCTAAGTTTAACCAACAAGCGCTTTATAAAATTCTAACATCATGCAAAAATCAACTACTTCACAAAATTAAAACTTAATCAAACTTGCAAGGCGGTTGTTCTCAATCAAATTTTTCAACAAGTTTGGATGTAGTCGAATCTTTTTACGCAAAATAAGATGACAACCAAAACACCTCTCCCCGGTTACTCAATTTGACACATCTCTAAAATAGATTATTTTTCCTTACTCATGGCAACTCAATTACCAGAATACTACAAGTTTTGGTTTGCCACTTGAATCTTTTGACGTGAAATGAGATTACAACCCAAGCACCTCATCCCAGTTACTAAATTCTGTCACATTTTTGAAATCTTCACTCATAACTAAGCCATTAGCAAAGTATGTATATATATTTTACTATTTCAACATTTGTTTTACAAAAGATAAAATTACTTATATGAGACTCGAGTACTTTAATTAAGCAAGTTTAAAGAGTTCACAATTTCCATGACATGTTGACTTGGCCACAATATTTTCAATTCTACAAAACACTTGGCAATCAAATTAAGAAATAAGCAGTTATTCATGAATTGCCCAATTATTTGAATTAACTAAGTATAGAAATTGAATGTTCAATTTCAAAACAAATTAAGGAATAATCTCAGTATGAGAATTAACACATGCAATGAAGAACAAGTAATAGCATGGCATGTCCTACAAATCCCCCTACTTAGCCCACATTGCCCTCAATGTGCAATTTAAAAAGATAAGAAAGAGAAGGGTCAAGTGTACTCCCCATTATGTTTAATTTTCGGAGGGTGGTTTCGGAAGTTCGGGTTGGTTCTGTCTAGTTCGGTCCTAAGAGTTTGTTTCAACAAATGGCAACACTGAAATTTGACAAGGCATGGGCATAAAAGAAATTTAATTTTAGTTTTTAAAACCTCAACCATGTAATTGACTTATCACATAAGCACGTCCTGAAAGCATTTTTCGCCATTTTTAGCTTGTCCATTCCATCATTGTTCCTCTTGTTGGATAAAATATGCATAGCGACTATTGCTCATTCGGTGCCGCAACGAGTTGTCGAATGGTTTGATTCGTCATTTCTTCTGGTTTATTGTCATTTTATTCTGCGTAAGACAGTATTTCGTATTTTACTTGCAGTTGTTTTCCGCGTCGAATAGCTTCTCTTCGTAGTGATCGAGCTACCTTATCAATTTCTAGTTCAAACTTTTTTGGTGTTTGGATGAATCAGTGTAAAATATTTTTTTTTGTTTGGTAGGTTCTTTAAAAATATTTCATAAAAGTCGTTTTCAATTAAATAAACATACATTTGAGATTTTTTTTTCATTGTTTAATTGAGTTTATTTTATATCTATAATTTTATATTTTACATTTTTTAGTTACATGACTACCAACTGAGTATTTTTTTATTTAAAAATGTGACATTAACAAAATTGACAAAAAAATCAACAATGCTAGCAGTTGGACTTGATTTTCAAATCTAAAAAGTAGAGGGACTAAATTCTTGAAAATAAAAGTACACAAACTAAATTGCAAATTTGTGAAGAGTATATAGACTTATGATATATTTTAACATTTATACTACAAAACATTTATTATTAATATATTTATAATTGTAATAAATATTTAGTATTAAAATATTAATATTGATATTTTCAATAATATGTGAATACTATTATTTAAAAATATTATTTTTAAAATTTACTATTAAAATAAAATTTAAATATTAAATAATTTGTTAAAAATAATAAATTATGTTAATTATATTAATAATTTATTATATGACTAAATATAAATAATTAAATACGTATGTTTAAAAATATTAAAATATAATATTTATTTTAATATTTTAATAATTTTAAATATATTTAAAAATAAAAATAAAATTTATTATCAATATAATAATATTAAACTTGATTTAAGTTAATTTTTATTTAAAAGTAAAATTATCTATTGAGGATCTCTTTTTCGGAAAACGAGTTACGCTTTTCAAAAGGGTAAGTCATTTTACAAGGAAAAAGGCTTATTTTACATTGACCTGTAAGCCATTTTCCGTTGACCAAGCTATTTTCTGTGAAACAAACACAGGAAAATGTAGAAAATATTTTTCGTAAAACCTTTTACATGTAAACAAACTGACCCTAAATTATCTTTTAAAATACTATTAAAAAGTAAAGTACAAAACTAAAAGAAAGAAATCTAAAATTAAAAAGTAATGCTACATTCGATCAACTAAATATTTAAGTGCCGAAAAAAATAAGTGTAGAATTTAACTTATAATTTTTTTTGGTATATTACTTAAAATTACATACCGGATATAATTAGATTGTTTGATAAATGATAATATAATTCTAAATGAAATAGAATAGAATAAAAAATTTAAATTTATTCTCTAGTAAGTGATAAGTAGGTCCCTATCTACTTATCATTTTTCACACTTTTTTGAAGAAAAAAATTCTATTCAATAATTTTCATGGTAGGTTATCAAATATAATTAAAAATTAAATTATCGAAAACATTAATTTTCTATTGATTAACACTCAATCAAACAGGACCTAAATTAAAAAGTTTGGGTGCCATTAATATCTATATCTATAATAAGTAGATAGCATAATTTTTGGTAGACAAAGAACAATCATCCAAACTCAGTGATTGATTATAAAAAATAAATATTATAATAAACGTAGATAATAGCGGTAGAATTATCAAAAAGTAATAAGAAAAGAAAAATAAGAGCACACAGATTTTATATGGGCAGAGGAGGAGAAATTAACTAATGTTGAAAAATAAATGATAAAAGAGGAGCGACTACATTTATTTAATGATTGAAAAATTCTGTTCTAATAAAAGTCAAATAGTTCTATACGGATCCCCTTATTTTGCCACTATATTTATTTCTTCAACAAATGACGGGATTCGGGTCACACAATCTTTAGCAATAAAAAATAAAAGAAAATTAACACATCACTCAACCATTAATTCATGGAAATCAATAAAGTCATTCATTCAAATAGTAAAAGAAAATGAACAGGAATCAATATGTGTTAATTAGACCTGTCCATGGACCGGGCGGCCCGGCTCGGCCCGACGGCCCGCCCGAAATATGAGAGGGTTCGGGTAAAAATATAGGCCCAAAATATGGGCTTGGGCAAAAAAATGAGGCCCGTTTAAAAAATGGGCCGGGCCTCGGGCACCACTTTTTTGGCCTGGGCCCGACCCGACCTGGCCCGAAATATAATAAATATATATTTTTATTTTTATTTTTTAATTTTAAAATACTCTTAAAATAATTTTTTTATTTTTTATTGTTAAAATAATTTTTTAATATTTATTTTAAAAATAGGCCGGGCCGGGCTGGGCTCGGGCTTATGATATTTTTCCCGGGCCGGGCCTGGGCAAAATTTCAGACCCATATTTCAGGCCGAGCCGGGCCCGGGCCTAGGAGGCAGGCCGAAAATTTTTTCCGGGCCCGGCCCGGCCCGGCCCTTGGACAGGTCTAGTGTTAATTTTTAAAACCCTAGGAAAGAATTCAGCCATTATTTAATACATGATTATTTCATAAATTTTATTATTAAATAATTAATGATAAAAGTGTTGTATAAGAATTTCAAACTTTTAAAATTTTAAAACATGATTGATGACAATATAATTAGACCACCAATTACATTTAATTATTTTTTTCCAAGTTTGTTTTTTTGCATGAAATCTCGAATTTCTTATTTTTTAATATTAAAAATTAAAAATTAAAAATATTTTTATATATTATAGGGTAAACTATCAAAATAGTCACTTTTGTTTGACTTAGGTTACATTTTAGTCACTTATGTTTGAAATATTACATTTTAGTCACTTACGTTATCGCGTTGTATCATTTGAGTCACTGAGTCGTTAACTGCCGTTAATGTTATAACGGTAAGCTGACGTGACACGTTCAATAATTATTTCAAACAAAAATTTTAGGTTAATTTATACAAATTGTCCCCTTATTTGTTCATTTTGAGCAATTTAATTTTTTCTTTTATGTTTTTTAACTTTACTTTTTTTTCTTTATTTTCCATTATCTTCTATTTCTCCTTCTGTTTTCCTCCTTTCTCTATTTATTTTAACGAGTTTTTCTATGTTTTTCCTTTGTTAAAACTAGTCCCTATACTTTTATTTTTTTGAACAATTTAATTTTTTTGAGTGAGGCAGCTTGTGGACTAGTTTCAACAAATGAAAAACATAAAAAAAAACTATGTTAAAAGAAATGAAGAAGGGAGGAAAACAGAGGGAGAAGCAGAAGAGAATGGAAAAAAAATGAAAGTTAAAAGAACATAAAAGAAAAAAAATTGAATTGCTCAAAATGAAAAAATATAGGAACCGATTGTAGAATTTAACCTAAAATTTTCATTTGAAATGATGATTTAACGTGCCACATCAGCTTACTATTACACTGTTAATGGCAATTAACGGCTTATGACAAAAATGTTACAACGCGATAACGTAAGTGACTAAAATGTAACATAAGGCAAACAAAAGTGATTATTTTAGTAGTTTACCCTATATTATAATCAAATTTAAATAATTAGTATTTTTGATTGAATAAAAACAAAACAATTTCTTTTATTATTATTCTTTTTTCTTTATAGCCTTTTGAAATTGAGATGAAATTTCTCGGAGAAAAGGTGATGATAACAAGCATGCATTAATGGAAATTGTTAGTTTTTATTTTTAATTATTAAGGTTAAAGGTAGTGGTGCTATGAGAAAAATTGTTGGGGCCGGAATTAAATTATATATTTTATAATAGTAAAAATAAAATTTCACCATTTTAATAGTCTATATCTTTATAATTTTTAAAATATTAAATTAAATTTTTATTATTTTTGGAAGTTAAAGTTTAATTATAAATTATAAATAAATTAAATGAAAAATTTTTTATTTTAAGAGACCGAACCCTTTGATAATAACTCAGAGAAGTGGGAAAATATTGGACATAAATGAACAATTCATGTTATTTTTTTTTGCTTGTTTTGAACTCAAAAAGATCAACTTTAGACCAATTTTTCTTCCTTTTTCCAAAAAGTTGCGACTGCAACTTGGTAGGAAGGAAGGAATTGAAGCCTCATTTATAAAGATTTTCAACTCTACTATTTATGATTAGGAGTTACCCACTTGGTTGTTTTGCTTTATATATTAACATCATATGCAAAATTCTAATAGGTCCTCAAAAATTTTAAAAAATATCAATTAAGTCCTTCTTAATTTTTACATTAAATGGACTATAAATTTATAAAATAATCAACACTTGAAATGATGTTGACTGTTAGTTTCTAATGGAATCATTGATATGATTGTTAGCGACTACTGAAAGATGTTGGTTTGGTAGTACAAAAATAAATAAAAATTAAAAAATTTATGTGTAAAAAGTAACTCAGCTTTTGTCATACTTTACCATTTTCCTCCATGAGCTTTGCGAACCTAAATATATATATATATAAAAAGATAATGAATTGCATTTCTCATGTTAAGATTTTAATGGAATATATCATAAATTTTTAGTTATTTGTTAGCATCAAAATGATATATCATAAATTTGTTATATAAAATCATTCGTGTTTAATAATTTTATTATAAAGACATGACATATTACAACTTAACTATATTGATAAACTTAGATTCTCAAATAATACATTATAGTTTATTTTAGGTATAATGATAAAAAAGCCCTTAATGTTTGCACTTTTTAGCAATTTGGCCCTTATTTTTTAAAAGCATTACTTTTTTTTTCAAAATTGAAACAAAATTGCTTAAAGCAAATTTGCTAAAAAGTGCAAATGCTAAGGGCCTTTTGTGTCATTATACATTTATATTATTATGAACTATAAAATAAGAAACTTATAACAAATGAAACAACTATACATTTCTGAAATAATGGAAAAATTCTATGTTTGTGAAAAAAAAATATAACTTGACATTCAATTTTTATTAGTAGAATGATTATACTTTAAAGTAGACTTGATTATGAGTCAGGTTATTTGTCTAAACTCGAAAGTTTGTCTAAAAAATGAGAGGGTTTGAAAAAAAATATAAACTCAAAAAATGGGCTTAAAAAAAGAATAAGGTTCGTTGCTCGACCCAAATTTACCTGTTGTTTACTATTGTTTCACTGCCATTTTGCTATTCTATGGCTACTATTTGTTATTATTGTTTGAATATTGTATAACTCTTATTTTATTATTAATTTTGCTACTATTCTAGAGACATTTACTTGCTAAGTTTTAAAGTTTTTTTAAAAAATGTATTTTCAATTTGTTGGGAAACATTTATTTTAATATTTTTAGTGTAGTTGATGTATTATATTTTTTAAATTTATTTTTATACAAAATATTTTTAATATGAGCAGGCTGGGTCAGGTCAAACTCAGGTTTATTATTTTTTATTTGGGTCAAATTTGGGTAAAATTTAGGCCCAATTTTTGAGCCTAAAATTATGCATTTGTCCAACCTGATCCATAATAAGGTCTACTTTGAAGTAGTATGAAATTTTGATAAAATATAATACTAAATAATAAAACATAATAATTTAAAAAATATTTGTATTAAAAAAATAATTTAAAAATATGTTATTTTAAATTCCAAAAAAAATGATATTTTCATGTATTAATATTTGATAACATAACCAAATAACCTAAAAGTTTAAACCTTATAGATTTTGGCTTCATTAAAAATTAAATAATTACTCTTTTATTATATATAATTAATTTATTATTACAAACTATTAGAATAGAATTAATAATTAAAGCATTTATAAAAAATATTTTTTTTTACATTTTAATGAAATCATGTTTAAATCAATATTATCTAAATCAATTTAAATCGATTGTCAGGAGATATAAAATTGATTGACTTGAAAAAAAAATTCTTTAAATTATTTAAACATGATTCAATTTCAAAAAGTTTGGGGAGTTTTTTAGGTCAAATTCTTGGCTAGGAATTTTAATATATATAATTATCTACTTATGAAGAAGCAACACAAAGCCTTGAGTGGTAGACAGCTATGGAAGAAGATACTAAGGCACTAATAGAAAATCAAACATGAGACTTAGTGCCAAAGCCAAAAGATGTGAAGCCAATATCCTGCAAATGGGTCTACAAGGTGAAGACCCGACTAGATGGCTCAATAGAAAGGTATAAGGCTTGACTTGTTGCTTGGGGTTTCTCTCAACAATATGGGCTGGATTATGAAGAAACATTTAGCCCGGTGGCAAAGATCACAACTGTTCGAGTCTTGCTAGCATTGGCCGCTAGAAGTATTGAAGGTTGTGGCAGATGGATTTCAAGAATGCTTTCCTACATGGAGAACTTGGCAAGGACATCTACATAGAGCAACCAAGAGGTTTCAAGAACAAGATCCATCCCGAGTATGTTTACAAATTGAAGAAGGCGTTCTACGGCTTGAAGTAGGCTCCAAGAGCATGGTACGGGAAGATTGGTGAGTTATTAATACAAAGTGGTTTTACAGTTGCTCATTCATATTCTAGTTTATTTATGAAAGCAAATCAAGGAAAACTAGTCATAGTGCTAGTATATGTGGATGACTCAATCATCACAGGAAATTATTGCGAGAAAATCCAACAAACAAAGGAAAATCATTCTATTAGATTTCATATGGAGGAACTAGGAGAACTCAAACATTTTCTTGGACTTGAAGTAGAGCGCATGAAGGAAGGATTATTTTTGGGCCAACAGAAATATGCAAAGGATCTTCTACAGAGGTATGGGATGCTTGACTGCAAGCCTATCTCCACTCCCATGGATCCCAATATAAAACTACGAGCAGATGAAGGAAAAAATTTAGAAGATGTAACTATGTATCGGTAGCTGGTCAGAAATCTTATCTATCTCACTCTAAGCCGACCAAACATAACTTATGCAGTTGGAGTGGCTAGTTAGTACATGAGCAATCCTAAGAAGCCTCATCTCGATGCAGTACGGCGTATCCTAAGGTATGTTAAAAGCGTAATTAATTTTGGTATTTTATACAAGAAAACAAAAGAATGTATGTTGGCTGGATATTGTGACGTCGACTATACTGGAGACTATGATACACGATAATTAACAACTGGGTACATCTTCAACCTTGGATCAAGAGCAATATCATGGTGCAACAAGAGACAACCAACAATGTCATTATCAAGCAACGAAGTAGAATATTGATCAGCAACATCAGCGGCGCAAGAGAGTACTTGGCTGAAACAACTGATGGAAGATCTTCATCGGTCAACAGACTATCAAGTAAGGCTTCTCTACAATAATTTATCAGACATACATCTAGCAGAGAATCTGTCTTTCATGCAAGAAAAAAAAATATAGAAGTGCACTATCATTATATTCACGAGAAGGTCCTTGAAGGGGAGATCAAGATGGTGCCAACAAAAACAAATGAGCAAGTTGTAGACATATTCATGAAAAGTCTGAGTAGACCAAAGTTTGATAAGTTTAGAAAAGCACTCGGTATGATCTGCAAATCATCTGTGGAAAGAAGTTTGCATTGAGGAGGAGTGTTAAAAGCCAAAACAAATTTTAGATAAAAACAAAAATTATCATTTAAGAGATATTTTCTTTGGAAGATTCTAGAATATATATAATAAAGAAATAGGATATTTTCTAGAAGATTAGATATTATACATGAACATTCTAGTTATTAGATATTTGTAAAATCAATGGTAAGGATGTTGATATGTGTCAACAATCCAACGATCACTAAATTCTATAAATAGGTGTAAGAGCTTTCATTCATGTGTAGAGGCGAATCCAAGGGGCTAGCAAAGGCCTCAACCCCCTTAAAATGGAAAATTGTTATTTTGTCCCTTTAGAAAATTTTAAAATTTTCAATTAGGAAATCTAAAATTACACTTTGCCCCCTAAAATTATGAAAATTTAATTTAATCATTTAAAAATTAAAATATATAAACTATTAAAAATTAAAATTTCATTTTGGCCCCATTTAAAAATTATACTAATGTTCTTTCTCTAATGTTCTTTTTCTTGAATTCTCAAAGTATTGGTAGGCATTCCCATTGATTGAATCATTATGGAGTTAGTTCCAAACCAAAAGAATACCAGTGAGTTCGGTGACATAGGTATGATCTTTGAAGAGTTGTGTTGACTGTTGATTGATGGAATTTTCGTTAGAAAATGGACTAATGGTGGATTTGTTAGGCATGGGGGTTGATTTTGAAGATTTTGAGGCCTGTAGCAGTTGACTCAACTCTCTAGCCGTCACTCACGGTCACGGATACCAAGTTCACCCTCAAAGTTTTGGGGCTCTGAACAACATTTTCCAAAACCATCCACAGTTTGCCAAGAACTTTCAACTGAAGCATCCAGAGTTTCAGAACAACTTTCTGAAGGTAGTTGATGACATTCATCAGAAACTAGAAAGTGATCTCTCTGAGCTTGGAGTAACTGAGATAGATGATATGTTGTTAAAGGTGAGAGATGAAGAGTTCACCGATCTAGAACTCTTGTGGATGAAAGAAAAATTGACAAACAGTCGCGAAAAAATATTGAAGCATGAAACCAAGATCAAGATGCTGGAAGAAACCATAAGACAAGCCAATCTCAAGTTGGCAAGGTTAAGGAAGAAACCACGACTGGAATAGCATAAATCGAGACAATGATTTTATCCTATGCTGGAAGGATGATCCATTTTATTTGCAATCCCATCATTTGAATTGCACTCAGGACCAGGCATAAGATGTTTTTCTCACATCTGTTAATCATCAGAAACTTCATATAATGGCTTCTACTTTTGCTATAAATTGACTCAATTATCTAGCCATACAGAGGTTCATCCACAGAATGTTGAGGCACTGAACAAAATCTTTTAAAATCATCCTCACTTTGCTAACAAATTTTTAATAAAATCATGTTTAAATCCGTATTATCTAAATTGAATTAAACTGTTTATTGGGAGATATAAAATTGATTGACTTGTTTTATATTTTAATATTTTATATTTTAATTTTTTTCTTTAAATTATTTAAACATGATTCAATTTTAAAAAGTTTGAGGAGTTTTTTGGTTTTAAATTCTGGGCTAAGGTTAATTTTGCACATTTGTGTGGCATAATTAGTTATTGGGTAAACTATCAAAATGATCACTTTTGTTTCTCTCAGGTTATATTTTAGTCATTTATATTTGAAATGTTACATTTTGGTCACTTACTTTAACATGTTGTAACATTTTAGTCACTGAGTCGTTAATTTCCGTTAAGGTTAACTATAAATTGATATGACACGTTAAATCATCATTTCAAATAAAAATTTTATACAATTGGTCCCCATTTTTTTTTTCGTTTCAAGCAACTTAAATTTTTTATTTTATGTACTTATAACTTTCCCTCTTTTTTCTTCTTTAATTCTCTTCTGCTTCTCCCTCTATTTTTCTCACTTCTCTTTCTATTTTAATGTAAAAGAAAAAATTAAATTCTAAATTTTGGAAGAGTATAGGGACTTATGACAAAATTTAACCATGTTAAATTGGCTTGTGAATTATAACACAAGGGAGCCTTAAAAATAAAAGAAGAAAAATAAAGAATTTGTGGACATTTTGGGGACAGAATGCTTCGACTACGCATTTTGCAACTGACAAAATGCACTCGTGTGCGAAGCTTAAATTTCATTTCAAGAAATGAGAAAAAGAACAAGAAAAAGAAAAAAAAAGAAAATTTCTTCTTTAAATAAGGGTTGACAGGTTAGCACAAGGGGGAGGCTAAACAAGTGTGGAATAAGCAAATTTTTTTTTTCTGTAAAGGTAAGGAATCAAATATCCCTTTGCTCTTGTTCTCTTTGCTTTAACAGAAAAGAACCAAGGAGGATATTCATCTTCTTTGAAATTTATTAGGATTGGTTTTTTCTTTTGCTATAGTTTCAACTAGTTTCTAGTTTAGATCTAATTATCTTTTTTTATTGTAGGTTTTTCTTTCTCTAATTTATCATTTTCTATTCTTTTTCTTGAATTCTCAGAGTATTAGTCATAATACGAAAGTAAAAGAGGCATTTCGATTGATTGAATCGATTATGGAGCAGTCAGAAAATTCAGTTCCACACCAAGACTATACAAATGATATTAATGACATAGGTATGATCTTTGAAGAGATATTACGTGTTGATTAATGGCATTTTCATTAGAAAATGATAGTTAATCCAAAAATAATGCTAGATTTGTTAGGTATGGGTGTTTTGGGGGACTTCTCCTTTGACGTTGGAGATTTTGAGACCTGAGGCAATTGGTTCAACTATCCAACCATACATAGGCGAATCTAGAGGGCTGGCAAGGGCCCCAGCCCCCCCCCCCCTCAAATGGAAAATTATTGATTTGGCCATTTAGAAAATTTTAAAATTTTAAATTAGTAAATGTAAAATTGCACTTTGCCCCCTAAATTTATGAAAATTTAACTTAATCCTTTAAAAATATACGATATAGACTATTAAAAATTAAAATTTCATTTTGGCCCCCCTTAAAAAAAATTTCTGGCTTCGCCCTTACAACCATAGAATACCCAAGTAATGGCTACAAGCTACTCACAACAGCCGTCAATAATGGATATGAGGTTCATCCATAGAATGTTGAGGCGCTAAACAAAATCTTTCAAAATCATCCTCATTTTGCTAACAAATTTTTAATGAAATCATGTTTAAATCAGTATTATATAATTCGAATTAAATTGATTGTCGGGAGATATAAATTGATTGACTTGTTTTATATTTTAATATTTTGTATTTAAAAAAAATATTTTATTTAAATCATTTAAACATGATTCAATTTCAAAAGTTTGGGGAGTTTTTTGGGTCAAATTTTGGGTTAGGGTTCATTTTGTACCTTTGTGTGGCATAATTAGTTATTAGGTAAACTATCAAAATGGTCACTTTTGTTTCTCTTAGGTTATATTTTAGTCATTTATATTTGAAATGTTACGTTTTGGTCACTTACGTTAACATGTTGTAACACTTTAGTCACTGAGTCGTAAATTTCTGTAAATGGTGTAACTATAAACTGATATGACATGTTAAATCATCATTTCAAACAAAAAATTTAGGTTAAATTATACAATTGATCCCTATATTTTTTTCGTTTCGAGCAATTTAATTTTTCTTCTTTTATGTTCTTTTAACTTTCCTTTTTTTCTTCTTTTTATTCAATTCTCTTCTACTTCTCCCTCTATTTTCGTCAAATTTCCATCTCTTTTAATGTAAAAGACAAAAAAATTAAATTCTAAATTTCGGAAGAGTATAGGGATTTATGACAAAATTTAACCATGTTAAATTGGCTTGTGAATTATAAGACAAAGGAACCTTAAAAATAAAAGGAGAAAAATAAAGAATCTCTGGACGTTTTTGGGATAGAATGCTTCGACTGCGCATTTTGCAACTGACAAAATGCACTCGTGCGAAGCTTAAATTTCATTTCAAGAATTGAGAACAAGAACAAGAAAAAGAAAAATTCTTCTTTAAATAGGTGTTGACAAGTTAGCACAAAGGAGAGGCTAAACATGTGGGGATTAAGCAAAGTTTTTTGTTTTTTGTTTTTTTTTTTTTTTCTGGAAAGATAAGGAATCAAATCTCCCTTTGCTCTTGTTCTCTTTGCTTTAACAGAAAAGAACCAAGGAGGATATTCATCTTCTTTGAAATTTATTAGGATTGATTTTTTCTTTTGCTATAGTTTCAACTGGTTTCTAGTTTAGATCTAATTATCCTTTTTTTTTGTAGGTTTTTCTCTCTCTAATTTATCATTTTTCTATTCTTTTTCTTGAATTCTCAGAGTATTAGTCATAATAGGAAAGTAAAAGAGACATTGATTGATTGAATCAAATATGGAGCCATAGAAAATTTAGTTCCAAACCAAGACTATACAAATGAGATTAATGACATAGTATGATCTTTAAAGAGATATTACCTGTTGATTAATGGCATTTTCATTAGAAAATGATAGTTAATCCAAAAATAATGCTGGATTCGTTAGATATGAGCATTTTGGGGGACTTCTCCTTTGACGTCGGAGATTTTGAGACTTGGGGCAGTTTGTTCAATGATCTAGCCATACAGAGGCAAATCCAAAGGGGGCTGGCAGCCAATAATGGTACGAGGTTTATCCGCAGAAGGTTGAAGTGCTGAACAAAATCTTTTAAAATCATCCTTACTTTGTTGACAAATTTTTATTGAAATCATATTTAATTCAGTATTATCTAAATCAAATTAAATTGATTGTCGGGAGATATAAAATTGAATGACTTGTTTTATATTTTAATATTTTTTATTTAAAAAATATTTTCTTTAAATCATTTAAACATGATTCAATTTCAAAAAGTAAATTCTGGGCTAGGGTTCATTTTGCACCTTTGTGTAGCATAATTAGTTATTGGGTAAATTATCAAAATGGTAATTTTTGTTTCTCTCAGGTTACATTTTAGTCATTTATATTTAAAATGTTACATTTTGGTTACTTGTGTTAACATGTTGCAACATTTTCGTTACTGAGCCGTTAATTTTCGTTAATGGTGTAACTATAAACTGATATGACACGTTAAATCATAATTTCAAACAAAAATATTGGTCCCCATATTTCTTTCATTTCGAGCAATTTAATTTTTTATTTTATGTTTTTATAATTTTCTTTTTTTTCTTCTTTTTATTCCATTTTCTTCTGCTTCTCCTCTAGTTTCCTCACTTCTCCATCTCTTTTAAAGTAAAAGAAAAAAAATAAATTGCTTAAATCGAAAAAAAGTATAGGGATCAATTATATAATTTAACCTAAAATTTTTATTTGAAATGATGATTTATAGTGTCAGTTCAGCTTGCCGTTACACCATTAAGGGTAATTAACGTTTAGTGACTAAAATATTACAATACAGTATTGTAAGTGACTAAAATATAATTTGAGATAAACAAAAGTTATTATTTTAGTAATTTACCCTTAGTTTTTTATTAATGGCGTGCATAAGAGTAGTTTATTTAAGCGTAAATATATTCCTGGAACAACTGGGGCAAAAAGAGCAAGAAAAACAAAAATCTTTTCTGCTCAGTTAAAATGAAGGATTCCAGTCTGAATCTCCCATTTTTCTCTTCATTTTTACGGTAATTCACTTCGAAATAAATATATTAGTTTTTCTTTTAAAATGCCAGCTGAATTCTCTTTGAAACTGTTAGTCAGGAATTACGTTTTTTCTTTTAATCTTAGGTTTTCGTTTCTCTTTGAATTTCGATTATTTGTGCTTATGTAACGAAGAAAGATGCTGCTGAAGTGCTTTTAAATGCATACCAACTTTGTGGCAGAAGTTACTTTAAAGAAAAATAAAAGTTAAAAATTGGGCACTATTAAATTACTTTTCTTCAAACCTATTATTTGAAGAAGAATACTTCTTATGAACTTGTAAATTCCATTGAATGTTAAAAAAAAAAAAATAGCTGCTTGCAAGCTTTGTGTGTGTGTATAGTTTTACTATTACTTTTCTGCACAACCTTCATCTCTATAATTCGCAGTCATGGAATCCAAAGTCATAAATTTTGGACATATGAATGGCTATATAAGTATATTGGAGGGCAATAGATTCTCATTATAGTGAGCTTGCTGTCAATTACAAAAGCAGGTAGAAGCCTATTTTCACAATTGATTGTGCATTTCTATAAAGAAAATTACATAGTATATTGTTATTTTAGTTATCTTCTACCCATTTATTAAAAATACTGATTATGTTTGGTTAAAATCCACATATTTTCTTTTGGCACAAAAGGATGCCAAGGCCTAGGAGGAACTAGGAAAGGGGA
Source organism: Gossypium hirsutum (assembly GCF_007990345.1). Classification (NCBI taxonomy): domain Eukaryota; kingdom Viridiplantae; phylum Streptophyta; class Magnoliopsida; order Malvales; family Malvaceae; genus Gossypium; species Gossypium hirsutum. The sequence goes on from NC_053440.1 coordinate 3,467,706, forward strand.
ATTTGTAAATGCCAGGGATCGAACTGCTGACTCGCTGAGTCCATCTCCCAAAGGATGTTGGTGAACCATTTAGACTAAGCCCTAAGTTCATTAATTGAATATTTTCAATTCAGAATGTGAGCGTTCTCTAATGGTATCTTCATTACTTCTTCATGACTAGGATAGGCAAATGGGTAATTATGGTGACATTTGTACCGCAATGTATGTAATTGTCTTATTTATTGTAGTGATAATTGCGTAGCTATAGACAAGGGGAAAAATGAACTAAGTGCAATTCCTATTCATAACTTATAATTTGAATTATCATGAAATGGGAAATTTGATTCCTATAGTCCTACAAAATTATCCTGGTGGATTACTTCAAGGTATGAACACAGCTGGGACTTGGATTTAATCAACTGTTTTTCCGACCTCATCATTTTTTGATTATTTCTAGCTATTTAAAGACATTTTCAATTGTGGATACAATTAAAACGACAGTTCAGTGGAATTTGGGATATCAGAAACTCAAACTAAAATGCTTCTCCTTTCATAGTGAAATTGAAGCATTTTATGGAGTAAATAGTGAGAGACTAGAAAAGAAATTAAAACATTTTGTGCCATTATTCAAATGCATTTTTGTGCTTCTATATGCATGCACTTGTAGACACATGGTAGTGGTGATGCTGATGCTGTTGGTGTTGGGGGGGAGGGGGCAGCAAAGAAAAAATGATGAAGTTCACATATGGACATTTGGGGTGGAAATGTGAAAAGATGGTTTGGATGGAGGATTATTTGATACATTTTGAAGAGAAGAAGATCATAGTACATGGTATTATGTAACTAGGAAGGACTGAATTTCTCAATACCTTTTAGAGAATCTGGGATGGAGTGAATGGAAAGGATTCATGTTAGGTTGAGCTTAGTTGAGTTGATTTGGTTAGTAATGTGAAATTATGCCAGTTTATTTTTGTGAAGTTTTGTATCTGCCCTTTGACTCTATTTAACAATGTCAAATAAGACTCCTGACATCAAAATTTAGAAAATTGATAGTGAAGTCCTAATTCCAAGGTAAAATTTGCAGGAAAAGAACATCCATCTCTGTAAACAGTACTAAATAGTTTTGTATCTTGCCCTTCCATTGCTTTTCTTGTTGTGTAGCTTAATATATTTTTTAATCATTTTATTTTTCTTCCAATATTGGAAGGTACTAGAATATTTATCAGTACGTATGTAGAGATATAAGTCGCAATTGCAGATTTTGTTAACCACTGACTCATTTGCTTAACATTTTGCCTAATTTAGGTGACACTGTAATTACTCAACTTGTCCACGTTGAGCAATATGAATGGTGGAAAGTATGCACATTGATTTGTAGTGCCTTTCTTGACACTGATTGGACGAATAGTTGTTTTTACTAACTATAGAGTACCTGAATCCAAAACGTAACGGATATGGGGCTGGTAAAGAATTCTACCTTTTAAACCTTTTATCTCAATATGTTACCATATATTTGCTGTTGCTGAGTTATTATGTCTTCATTAAACATGTTCAAGTTTTATTTCTATGATTATTTTCAGTTTATTGAATTTAAAATGAATAAAGTTGATGCAGAAAAAAAAACATTAAGACATTTTCCAATTGAAAAATTTAAGATAGATCACATGCTTATCTTGACATTATAGGTAAGATATGCTTGATAAGTCATTTTGTATTTTAAATAATTAGACATATCAGAAACAGAAATTTCTAATTTCACTGTCTTATACATCAGTAGATGTTCAATAAAAATGCAACCTGGAATGTTACTGGTTTTTTGGTAACAAGCATTGCCAGATATGCCATTTCTGTATGTCTGACTGTAGTGGTGCTATTGGATACGCCCACCTATAAGTACATTCACAAGTATTTTAACCTAAAAGAATCAGGTGTTTAAGATATTCTCTGATTTTCTTTATTGGTAAATGTGATAACTTTTTTGCCTTTTGTTTCTTCTTTCTTTTCTTTTCTCTTAACCATATAGTTTATCTGTGTATTACAGAAGCATAGATTTTTATGGAGGATAGGGAGAGTATGTATGCTGCACTTTTTGGCATGGATGAGGACCAAAGGGAAAAGGAGCAAAAGAGGTTGATTGCTAGGAAAAGGAAGAGAAAGGGAATCCCGAGGAAACTTGTTCTTTGTAATGAAAAGTTATCAACCTCTGACTCTTTCCATTGCAGCCCCGCTGAATACTTTTCAAATGAAGGTAAATTGGATTCTGGCTTAGATTAAGCATATTTATTTAGATAATTAACATGAACCACTACAAATTCAATCCATTTCTTGGTGAGACTATACTAAGAAAAAAAAAAGATTCAGATGTTAGAATTACTGGCATACATTTTGTTAATTTTGACTTTTTAAGTTACGATTAACATGGTTTATGTGTTATTTTCACACATGGATTATCATATTTGCAGAGTGTTTCGATCTGAACAAAATTGGGGGAGATTTTGTTCCCTGTTCATTGATTGTCTGTTCTGGGGAGGTAAGTCATGTGTAAGGCTACTTTACTTTTAATGCTATTATGTTAAGAATTTTGTTTACTTATTAAGATTTATAGTAATTTTGTAAGTAATTTTCTATTAGATGAAGGTTATTTACAAAAATGATGACGACAATTTTTTATGCTTGCAGGACATAATCTCAAAAATAACTTCATTTGTTGAGAGTTGTTCTTGTAACTGTTACATTGCTTCTGCTGCCGGATGTGTTGCTCGTGCTAGCATTCTTGAATGTGGTACGGCTTCTACACATGAGGTGAGATCTCAAATCATACCATATCACTGTAGATTCTCATACTAATACTGTATATATGCATTTGAGTTTATGCACATTAACAACTAATTTCTTTCTCCAAGGTCTTTCATCAAGTGCTTTATATTTTTCTTATGTGATTCTGTAGTTGTCATCTTTTATGTGTATCACTAGTTAATGGTAAGTGGAGGTGTAAATGAATTAATTCCGGCCAAGTAATTTTTTTGTTTGTGTATTTATTGTTTGATTGAATTAATCAATAGCCTTTCCTTGGCGATAAGTTTCAATTATGTTATTGTTTTAAACTTAAGATAATTGGATGGTGATTTGTGTCTATGCTAGTCTATTGAGGCAAAGTATTAGATTGATGCCGGTTTGGATTACTTGCAGGATTTCAATAATTTTCTTGCTAACTAGTTAGTCCCCCCCCCCCCCCCCAAAAAAAAAAAAGAGTTGCTCACCAACTTGGTTTTGCTGTTCTACCCCCATCTTGTTTTACTCGCTTCACCAAAACCAAAAGTTTTGTATGTTTAAAACTATTTTCCTATAATTTTTCAACCTTTTCTTTTTCCCTTGCTCTCTATTTTTAATTTGACTGGTATTTTAATACAAATTTCTGTTACTTTTTTTCTTCCTCTTATTTAATTTAATTTTTCTCTCTTTTCGATGCTATGCATCATCTAAGGAAGGTGCATTGAGTCTAAATTTGCAGCTGTCCACTCCTTTTGGGCTGGGTGATTGACCATCAAGCCAAAAGCCCTATGGTTAGTGCACTTGTGTATTTGGGGTTCCCATGCTAGTTGTAATGTTCGTTTGGTACAATTGTTGGGCTATACATTTTAGGAAACCTATCCATCCCTGATAAAGCAGGATTCAATTTCAGTTCTTTGGTAAGCCACCAAAGAATTTAGGAACTAAGCTCACTGGCACCTTCCCATCTAGGTTAATATTGATGAGGGCTAATTAGAAACCATCAACTAGTCTTGATTGGATTTTGTGGTTCAGATATTGTAACATTTGTAATGTTTCTACACTGTTTTAACTCCATCTTTTGCTTGATTCCATGACAGGGCATGTAGCATGTTAGGCATTACAAAGTGTTATTTTTTCTCTCTCATAGGGAAACAGCTGCATATAAGAATTCATAGGTGCTCTCTAGTCATATTGAATGGGGAGAGAGAAAGGAAAACCTAACATTGTAATAGGCAGGGGTAGAAAGAATAATGTAAGGAATGTAGCCTAGATTTGAAACACTTGATTTCAAATTTATGCTGTTATTAAAGTAGTATTCATGGTGAGTTTTTTTTTTTGTTTTTTTTAAAGTGAGGTATTTTATTTTAAACTGTTCATAAGTGTGTTTATTTGGTGCCACTAGCCTGGCTAAGGGTAACCCTAATCCTAAGCACATTAAGGCCTTTTTAAGGGTTTAATAGGGTATTATTTGAACTATATTCTTGTGTGAGTCATATCTTGCATTTTGTTTTCTGTCTCTTTGTGATATTTATGTAATAATTTTTTGTTTAAACAAGTCCTAAAAAAGAGCTATGTTTCACTACAAGTTTTGTGCATTTAATTGCTTTTGAGAATGTTGCTTATTCACTTCAAAATCCTTGCACATTTTTAATTGGTTTTTGCGGCTGCAGCTTCTTACATTTTTATATGCCATGTTGAAGGCAACACTATTTAAAACCAATATTAGAAATATTACAAAATTACTTCTTTCTACTGAAGCCAATTATATCTAGCTGACAAATGGAGTAAAGAAAATATATTTAATGTATGGGGGCAGGGTATGAGAAGAAATGATAGGAAAGTGATATTTGTCAATTGAGTTACCGTTTGTTTCTTATAGGCATTCTGTTAGCCTGCCTTATTTTATGGTGCTTATAACATGCTTCTAGCAGAACATTTTGTGATAAAATGTTGTATCTTTATGTTTGCAAGTGTTCTTGATATAACAAGTGATTGGCTAGCACATTGGATTATCTTATTTTTAACGGGTACCCAGGATTTCTTTTTATCATGATGCACTTGTAATACTCCTTTATACTAGTCAGCCAGAACAATGCAGTTGACTGGCAGTGGCATAACGTTAAACTTGAGGCATGAGAAATTGCTTGTCTTTCTTGGTCTGGAAAGAGCTAAGTTGTGTGTATTATTTTGCTGATAACTAGTGCAGGATCCACTTGTCATATGTCATTTTCTCCGGTAAATGATGCAATGCAATGGCTTCTACCAGTATTAATACTAATGCTTCTCGCTAACAAACATAATGTAACTGCACATTAGTTGGCAGTGGTATTTAAGTAGGCCTTCATTCTTGCACTTCATCTTTGTCTTTCTTACTCTTCATAGGAAAATGTTTTAATTTAACTGTTTCCTCTGTTCTTTTTCTTTTCCTTTTCATAGACCAAATTACTTCCTATTATTTTCATGGCTTTTCTTGAACTAATGTTACAGATTATGAGAGAAATGATAGATATGATTCCACTTCTTTATTTATTTTTTTCAGTTCTGTTTGAATCTTTTATCATCTTCTAGACTTGCTTGCACAATCTTTGTTGGAGATAGTGAGGCTTCTAAATTCTCATACCACAGTTTTGCTTTATCCCTCAAAGCACCGTGTCGCTTATCTGATGACTGCTGGCTCTGACAATTTCTTCATTTCCCGTGCAGGGATCATATGAAATAGTCTCCCTGACAGGGCACATCTCCATGCCCTTAAACCTTGGTCGCAGTAATGGTTATGGAATTCTGATCACTTTGGCATCCAAAAATGATTCTGTGTTCGGGGGCTATGTTTCTGGCCCTTTGATGGCAAAAACTAATGTTCAAGTAAGGACTTGATTTCCCTGTTGGTTTATTATATCAGCCGTAGGAAATTCAGTCTTGTGTGAATAAATTTAAGGTATAATGATAAATTTAGCATTCAATGTTTATATCTTTTTGTCAATTTGGCTATTTATTATTGTTTTTAGCTAAATTAGGCTATCAACCTTTTAAAAAGAGTCAAAATTTAATCAACTTTTTAAAAAGAGTTAAATTGCTGTTTTTTAATAGATTTACATACTAAAAGGTTAAATCTTTAAACATGACAACCCGCGTGATAATCCACGTGTACTTTATATATATATTTTTTTGAACTTTATGAACTTTATATATATGTATTGGACATTTAGACTTTTTAATTGTTGGGCATATGAGATAAATAGTGCCATGTCAACATGAAATACGTGTGGACTTTCATATGAGTTGTCATACCAACATGGTAAAAAATTAATGTTTAGTCAACTTTTCTATTGAAGTGAAGTGATTTGACTCTTTTTTTAAAGGTTAATGGTTAAATTTAGCTAGAAAAAAGAATAAGGGTTAAATTGACAAAATTTTTAAATTTTGCCTAAGTTTAAGTAGATATTAGATTATTGGTAAAAAGATCTCTCTGATCCATTTCAATTTCGATATTGAGCAAATTGGTTACTTTAAAAAATGTAGTAATTTAATCTTTGACAATTTCAAAATTGAGCATACAAGGACAACTAATCACATGATTAATGTTTTTAGTCAAATTTCACATAGTTTTGATTGCTATAATAATAAATTTAGCTCTAAAAGTTTACTCATTTTGTATATCTTATATATACTTGAAGCTAAATTCTTTTATATATTCTTTTTAAAATTTTTAAATATACAAATTTTTCAGATAATTTTTTTAGATTAGTATCAAATTGACTAAATATGCAAGTATTTAGAGCTTAGTTTTTATTATATCAATCAAATTTATGTACATTTGGCTGAAAACATTAACTGCCTTGATTAATTGTCTTTAATTGCTCATTTTTTAAATAGGTAGAGATTAAATTGCTTCAAATTTTTTTTGAGAAGGATTAATTTAATTAATATCAAAATTTAGTAACATTATTGTAGTTGAAGCATAAAAGAAAGGAAAAAAGAAAAACCTCTTTATTTAGTGAAGCATTATATGTTGGATTGTCCAATATGAGCTTTTATTACGTCCAAAGAGAATTTTTTTTTTCCCTTCAGAGGAAATTTTAGTTTCCATTTGGTTTTCATTTTTTTAGAAAATGGAAAATATTGAAGAAGAGCGTTTGGTTAAAAATTTTAAAAAATGATTTTTTAGAAAATGAAAATATGTGAAAATTAAAAAAAAAAGAAAAAAATTTATTGTTTTCACTAAAAATATTTTGTAAAATTGAAAACAAATGTTTTTTAAAAGTTGTTAAATAGTAAATTTGTTACCCTAGTTCAAATTCATATAAATGCAGGTATATTATTTAATTTATTTCTATTATAGGAAAATAGGTGCCAAATATGTTTATATTATTAAAAGCAATTTTTATTTATTAAAAATACCTTCAACCCTAAATCCTTAATATAATTTTGTACAAATGTGAACATAGACAATTGCTGTAAAGTTGGAGTAAAGTCTTGATTGTTGAGATAATTTAGGTTATATATATATATATTTGGATAATCTCATTATAAGTTCTGATTATATCTATTCTTTTTTTGATATAATGCCTAGAACTATTTATAGTCTTTCTTCAACCTTGGAGGATAATGTATTTTAACGTACTTAAACTTACATCCTCTTGTATTGGCAACAATGCTCATACCAATTGCACTAAGACTTAATTGGCTAATCCGGGTTATACTTATGAAAGTTGTTGGAATTACTATATTAAACATTTAGTTATTAACAATTTGTATTGAATGTTTTCCAGATTGTGCTGTGGAGGTTTACTAGTCCTTCTGCAAAGGAAGCTTCTACGTCCGGTGCAGAATCTCCGGCGGCCAAAATGGAGGTTTCTTAAAACTTATTGCCCTAAGGATATATTAAGTTAAATTTGTTGTTTCTGGTGGGGGTTATAATCCTTCACTTCTCTGACTCTTTCAAGCTTGATGATAAAAGCTACAGTTATTGCCGTAGACATGGTTTTTAGAAACTTGGCTTCATTTTGGATCGTTGCTAATAAATTCAAGTTTGGATTTGGCACTCTTAATTTGGGTTGTCCCTAAGCAGCCTGGGTTTTGCTTTTTGTTGAATGGTATTTTGTTTAGGGGGTTTATATTTGATACTGTGTCAAATCAATCCCATATATATTTGGATAAATGTCTTTCATCTACCATTTCTGATTTCCGATTTCCCCCTATCCTGTCTAGATTTTCTCATGTTTTGTTTGGAAACTTGGAGAGTAATTTGAATCTTGAACCGGATTGGACTAGATTGATCAATTACTCCGGGAATCAATCGGTGTTAAAAGGGTTGAATCAATTGGACTATAAACCATATCTTGTTTCTTAAAAGCATAATTGTTGGAACCTGATCGGACCAAATTGATCAGTTGATTCAGGAATCGATTGGTCTGTTAGTTCGGACAAATGGGTTGAACCGGTTACATTGTGAACCACTTTGAATTGGGATAACAAATCGATTTGAATTGATGGTTGAATTGGATAATTTTTATTTTTTAATGAATTTTTAATAATGTATTTAACTGAAATCGTATTGGCAAAATATTAAAATTGATTTATTAAGTAATTAATATTTCGATGTGTGCAATATATGGAATATATAAACTCAAAATCTTATATTATGATATATGAAATAAATATGGAGAGAAATTTACTTGTAGTGTAAAATTAAAGTAGTTTTGCACCATTTCGTATATTTTTATAAAATTAAAGTAGTTTACCGAATAAAAAGCATATTGTAAAAATTATAAGACTCCAAATGTAAAGTATTTTTATTTTCACAATCCTTATTTTCACGTTGTGGTCGTCATCATTATCATTATTATTATAATAATAATTATTATTATTTACCTATTCTATTTAATAAGTGTTTTGTTGAGTTGGTGTCGCCCTCAACCGGGTCACCAACTCATTTAGGAAAATTATGGAAATGCTTTTTGGTAATTAAAATAAGTTATATTATTTGAGATTATTTTAATATTTTTATTTTAACAAAAATAAATAAAAATATGCATATGGTGAGATTTGAACCCGTGCCAATTGGATTGATAAAATATTTAATTTACCACTAAACAAAAACTTTTTAACATATTTTATAGAGAATTGTAATACATTTAATATTATTAATATGACGTATTCATGTGTTTAAATTTTGTTTAACTCACAATTTAATCTATTTTTTTATTTTAATATCGTACATATTTTATGTGCTATTACAATTAATTAGTTTCAAACTTTATGATTTATTATTTATTGTATGTTATTTTTAAACACACATATGCGTTCTAAATCTATGATTTCTATACACATATGTGTGTGATACAATTTCTAGTTATTATTATTATTATTATTATTATTATTATTCCCATAATGTCATGTTATTATTATTTTGGTATGACCAAATATTCAACTTAAATTATAGTACACATATAATACAATAAATATTATGATATATGGAATATAAAATTTAAATATTTTTACTTAATTAATATAAATTATTTTTAAATTTTAATTTATAGTTAATATAAATGAGGGTAAATTTATATTCATTTTTTAGATTTTTTATTTTTTAAATATATGTCCACATGGCATGTCACGTCAACACACTTGTTCACATGGCATGTCACATATTAGTTTCTCGTCGCTTCCGTCAACCATGTTACATCCGTTAACGATCAAATTAGTCGACAACGAAAACTGTTAATAGAAGGACCTAATTGATTTTTCTTTTGTGTGTAATAAGAGCTCAATTTGGATACAATTTTTCTTTAAGGGCTCAGTTGATTTTAAATTTTTTTTAAGAGCTAGTTCGCCCGAAAAGTGAGAGGATTTGAGTAAAATTATAAGCTCAAAAAATGAGTTTGGATAAAAAATAATGCGAATTTTCTAAACGGGTCGAGCGTCCGATAAGATTTTTTTGGCCAGTTGTTTACTTGTCATTTCGCTATTATATTGCTACTTTTTTTATTGTTATTGTTTGTATATTGTATAACTCTTGTTTTATTGTTAATTTTGTTACTATTGCAACTATATTAGTGTTATTTAAGTATAAAAACTTTTTTTAATGTATTTTAAATTTTTTAGAAACATTTATTTTAATATTTTTAGTGCATTTGATGTATTATATTTATCAAATTAGTTTTTATATAAAAAATAATAATCTAAAAAAATTAATATGGATAAGCCGGGTCGGATTTAGGTTTACTATTTTTAATCTGACCTGGACTCGGATAGATTTTAGGCTCATTTTTTAAACAAACCTAAAAAATGGACGTAAAATTTTACATTGACCTAACCCAAACTTAGCTCAACCCATGATATATCTAGAATTGAAGGGCCAAAAAGAAAATTAAAAATTTTATTAATTTTTTTTTCTATTTCTTCACTTTCGTAAAACCTCAAATTTAGTCGCACTCATTATGGCTTCTGTTTCACCAACCCTCTAATTACCATCATAAACTAATTAGTAGATTTTTGAGGGTTTCAAACTAAGGGACTTATACGTCTCCTTATATATATTTTTTGGTTGATTATAATAGGAGAGTAAAGTCTTAACAACAACGCAATTAATACGACTTGAACTCAAATCACATCTATACTTTTTAAATTGTTGCAGATGAGAGCTATTGATCGAAGGGTTTTGCCTTTTTTTTCTTTTTCACAAGAGATGAGGTTTAAGGAAAAAAATAGTGTAATTTTATCATTTCTTCTTGTATTATAAAATATTCTTTTACATTTTTTTATATTTAATGAATTCTCATTTTTAATATAATAAATAAGACACATGTCAATTTATAAAAGGTTAGCGGTCTGATTAAAATATAAATCAAGTTAATGTTTCTGGATGTATTTGTGTAATAGAAAACAAGTTCAAATACTAATCCGGACAAAAAAAAAACATAAGGTGTTAACTTGGAAAAAATACGAAGCTCAAGGGTTAAAAAAAAGGATAAATATCAAAACTATACATGAACTTTGATCTAATATGTAATGTCATATATGAACTTTGATTTTGTATGATTTTATACATGAAATTTTTATTTGATTCAATTTTCACAAATCACTTACAAAATTATCGAGTTAATACCATTTTACGTTGATGTATTGCATATACAAACAATAATACCATTTTACGTTGATTTATTGCATATACAAACAATTATATTAATCCAACATGAAAATAAATGCATGTATTCATTTTTTTAAAATGTGTATAATTAAATCAAAATCAAAGTTTCATATATACATATGAACCCCAATTCAAGTTTCATATGTATAATTGTACCAAAAATAAAATTTATATATCAAATTAGAAATTAACTAAAGTTCATGCATAAATTTGATATTTATCTCTTTAACAAAAAACTTTATCCCTTGTTAAAATTAGCAAGATCAATGTAAGCTTTGCTACCAAAGCAAAAAAAAAAAATAATAAATAAAGGAAATAATATATCTAGAAAGTAAATGTTTCGTTTGGTGAAAATGATTTTTGAAAAATAAAAATACGTGATCGAAAAAGTTAAAAATAAGAGTTTTTAAATATTTTTTTGAACAATCTCATTATAGATTAACCTACTCCAATTTTTTCACCTATTAACATTTTAGAGGATTTTACAAAATCCTTAACACTTTGTTTTCGACTTTTCAGGAATATATTAGCTGATGAATTAGTAGTTGTTGTTATTGTTTCTTTAGTACCTTCAGTCGTCCCTATACTTGTAACAGCCCGATTCTAGGCCTAGTCAGAATAGTGGTTTCGGGACCACAAATCCGACGAGGGAAAATATGGTTATTATTATATTTTTATGGTCTACAATTTCACGGAAAATTTTTGTAAAAATTTCGTTCGAAAATTTCGACGTTTGGGCACTCAATTTAGTCAAAAGGACTAAATTGTAAAAAGTGCAAAAGTTGAGTTCTATATGTAGAAGTGTCTAATTGATATGAAATTATAAGTTGGGGGTCCTTATGTGGTAATTAGACCATTAGTAATTGATGGACAAAAATAGACATAAGAAATGAGAGAAATAGATTTTTTTTAAGTGGAGGCGTTTTAGTCATTTGGTTATAAAAAGAATAAAATGGGAAAAAGATGACAAAAATCATCATCTTCTCCATAGCTAAGGTTTCTTTGCTTTTTCAAGCTCATAATCAAGAGAGACGGGAAGATTATCTCAAACGAGGAAAAGAAAAGATAGTGGAGTGAATTGCAAAATTTCGATATTTTGCACCGAGGTAAGTAAACACGTGACTTAATGTATTATTTTGGTATTATTTGATATGTGTTGAGATTTATTTGAATATAAAATAAATGTTTGGCAAGATTCCAAAAATGTTGTTAAATTGGGAAAGGTGGTAAGGAGTTGCAAAACACGGTTTTTGGTTGAACACTCGGAATAGGCCGGAGCATATTGCATATAAAGGGGTTGCTGTGTGCTGATTCCCCTGTTCATTGGTGGTTGCTAAGTGCTGATTCCACCGTATTTTAAATGTGGAAGGGGGTTGCTAAGTGCTGATTCCCCCGAGGGGTTGCTAAGTGCTGATTCCCCTACCTATTGGTGGTTGCTAAGTGCTGATTCCACCGTATTTTAAATGTGAAAGGGGGTTGCTAAGTGCTGATTCCCCCGAGGGGTTGCTAAGTGCTGATTCCCCGACCCATTTGGTGGTTGCTAAGTGCTGATTCCACCGCATCTGAAATGTGAAGGGGTTGCTAAGTGCTGATTCCCCCAAGGGGTTGCTGTGTGCTGATTCCCCGATTCATTGGTGGTGCTAAGTGCGGAATCCACCAACAACGGTTAACATTCCAAGTGTTCAACGAGTAAATTGAGAAGGTGGATATTCATATATGTGGTGGACGAGTTTATGGGAGGAATATCGGATTTGATACTTAATCAACCCATGTATAAGATGGGAGGAAAAAAAATATACAAAAGAAACAATTTGAATGCAAAACTGTTTTGAATGGCAGCAGTTGGGAAACTTTGAAAAATCACCATAAATGGTGAAAAATGAATTGGAGGTTGAATAAAATATGAAATTGAATCTGAATGAGTCTATTTTCATATGAAAGAAGTGGGGAAAGCAAAGGAATTATGTATTTGGGGATATTTAAATTTTACTGAGACAGGGTTGGATTGAATTCGAAATCCCCTGTTCCAACTTTGGAAAATCACCAAAAATTATAAAAAAATAATTATAGCTTAAAATTTATATGAATGGATTCCTTTTTGAGTCTATTTTTAATAGAAACAAACTAGAACATTGTTTGAAACTTGTATAGAGAGTTATGTGAATTTTTGTAAGGGGAGGTCAGGACTGTCGGGTAGTGAAACAGGGGAAAATTTAATGAATAAACTGTACTAATTGGCCCGACCAAAAATTCTAAAAATTTTATGGTGGAAAGATATATAAATATAGTTTCAGGGAAAATTTACAGAATTTGATTTGAAGCCCTGTAGCTCCCGATAAAAATAAATTAGTGACCATGACGCAGAAATACTGCTTGCTGGAATTTGACCAAATAATGAAATTTGTTTGTGATAAAAGTTATATTTTGGTGTAATCATGTGGAAAATTTATCCAGTTGTCATATGTTTACTTACTAAGCTATATGCTTACTTGCTTTTATTTTTCCCTTGATTATAGTGATATCCATCAACTTAGAATTGGGACGGAGTCGGACAATCATCCACACTATCATCCGCGTTTGGGTATTTTGCTACTGGTATTTCGGAAATTATGACATGTATAGACGACTTTATGTAATGTGGCGTCACTGTATATATATATGTTATGGTTCGATCTAAAATGTGGCGTTTATAAATAGTTAAATTGTGTATCTTTATACAACTGTTTTGGTTGGCAATTTGAATTGTGGTTGGAAATTGTAGGGGGTTTAAGCAAAAACAAGCAGAAATGCTGTCGAAATTTTTAAAAAGAAAATTTAGTAATACCTCGTACTCTGTTCCGGTAAGGAATACGAGTAAGGGGTGTTACAATACTTGTCATGTTCCTTGGATTATTTACAAGTGGGATTCAAGCTCTTATTTTTGCAACTTTAGCTGTGGCTTATATAGGTGAATGTATGGAGGGTCATCATTGACTAGTTTTGTAACGTCCTGATAAATTAATTTATGTTTCTGTAAATATTTATCACAAGTGTGTATCTACTTTAGTGGTTAAGTTCTACTTTAGTGGTTAAGTGTTTTTGGGTATGTGAAAAGTCTTAGGTTCAAGTTTCACCTTTGCTAAATTTTGTCATTTTTCTGATCCTAGCCTTTGTTGAGTGAGTTTATATTAAACTTTCTGTTAATTCATATTAAAATGAGCTTGTTGGTTTGAGTGGTAAGGGGGTTGGTGTGTTGGAGGTCTTGTGTTCAAGACTTTGCGCGAGTGTGGAAGGTAATTTTTGCTCGGTTGTGAGAGTTTTGGTGGAGTTGGGTTTCTAAGAAAGTTGTTTGTTAGTGGGTTAGTGGGGAGAAATTTGAGGGATTTGGGAGTTAATTTTTATTATTTTTTTAAAATTTTTACCTATTTCCAGAAAAGAAAACTGACGTCAATTTTGTGTTCTTTCCCTTTTACTCTTTCATTTTTCAATTGCTGTTTTCCTCTATTCTATTTTGATCGGTCGTTACATATCTGCTTTGAGAAAGATCTGAGGGATAGTTTGAGGGTTTTGATTGCTCTGCAGAGGGAGCGAGAGTTCGCGGTTCTGGTTGATAAGGCGAAGATAGCCGAAGAGGTTAAATGCGTGGAGCGCCAGAATAGAGACCGTGAGGGAGACAAGAATAAGAGGGATTCAGAGCCCTCTAGTTCAATTTAAAGGCCTAAGAAATGAGCCAGGCCTAATGGACCTATTAGAGTGGGGGTTCATGTTGCTCCTACTGGGATTCAGCCATGTAGTAACTGTGGTAGGCGCCATCGGACGAGTGTTGGAGGAGGTTAGAGACTTGTTTAAGGTGTGGATTTTTGGAGCACCATATTAGATAGTGTCCACAGCGGGCTGATCAGATGCAAGCTTCAGGACCGGGTTCTGTACAGCCTCAGAGGGCAGTTCAGCAGCCAACTAGGGGTGGTAATAGTATGGGTGGTGGACAGAGAGCACCGGGTAGAGGTGCTAGTCAGACAGAGGCCAGGCAACTTGATGTTATCACGGGTACGTTCTCAATTTTTGATGTATCCTATACTGCTTTGATAGACGTAGGTTCTACAGACTTCTATGTAGCTAGTATCGTTTCTGAAAACCTGGGGATTTCTATTGTGAGCACTTTTAGTGAGATTACTGTACTGCGTCCATTGGAGCAGTCTGTTCGGGTTAGTAAACTTTATAGGGATGTTCTGTTAGATGTGCAAGGGGTTGTATTTCTGGCAAATCTGATGGAGTTACCGTTTGGGGAGTTCGATTTGATTCTGGGTATGGATTGGTTGGTTGAGCACCGAGTCAGTTTGGATTGCGCAACTAATGGGGTCGTTTTGGGGACTAGGGATGATAAGAAGGTGGTTGTGATTGGTAAGCGTCGAGATTATCTATCCAATGTGATCTCCGCTCTTGTGGCTGAAAAATTAGTTTGAAAAGGGTGTGTGGCGTATTTGACTTACACTAGTGTTTCTGTTTCTAGGGACTCTTCTATCGAGGATATCGAAACAGTGAGGGATTTTTTGGATGTTTTTCCTGAGGAGTTACCGGGTTTACCTTCGAATCGAGAAGTTGAGTTTGGCATTGATATTCTGTCGAGGGGTTCTCTCTGATTGCAACTCCTTTGACTAAGCTTTTATGCAAGGGTGTTGCTTTTGTTTGGATGGATGCGCAACAATTGAGCTTCGAGAAGCTCAAGTCTGTTCTGACTTAGGTTCTTGTGCTGAAACAACCTGAATCTAGTAAAGAATTTGTGGTCTACAGTGATGCGTCGCACGTTAGTTTGGGATGTGTATTGATGCAAAACGATAAAGTTGTGGCCTATGCGTCCCGTCAGCTTAAGGCACATGAAGGGAATTATCCGACGCATGATCTCGAGTTGGCTGCTGTGGTTTTTGTTTTAAAAATTTGGAGGCACTATCTGTATGGTGAGAGGTGTATTATCTACACTGATCACAAGAACATCAAGTATCTCCTTACCCAGAAGGAGTTGAATCTTAGGCAGCATCGATGGATTGAAGTGCTCAAAGATTATGACTGCACGATAGAGTATCATCCTGGTAAGGCCAATGTGGTGGCCGATGCTCTAAGTCGTAGAGCGATGACTGATTTGAGAGCGATGTTCGTTGGTCTTAGTCTGTTCGATGATGGAGGTCTGTTAGTCGAGTTACAAGTTAAGCTGACTTGGATTGAGGAGATTCGAGGTAAGCAGTTAGAGGGTGAGTTTCTGGGTTTGCGATTCCGTCAGATTTAGAGTGGCAGTACTTTTAATTTTGGGCTGAATAAAGATGGGTTCTATGTTTTTGAGGTCAGATTTATGTGCTGAATGATTCTGATCTGAGGCAGTCGATTCTGAGGGAGGCGCATAGTAGCTCTTATGCTATGCATCCCGGTGGTAATAAGATGTATTGCGATCTTTGTGAGTTGTACTGGTGGCTGAGTTTGAAGCATGAGGTTACGAATTTTGTTGCTCGATGACTGACGTGCCAGTAAGTTAAGGCTGAGCACCAGTTGCTTTTGAGTTTGTTACAACCCGTTAAGATTCTCTTATGGAAATGAGAACAAGTAACGATAGACTTCGTTAGTGAGTTGCCCTTAACACCCACTAAGAAGGATTCTGTTTGGGTCATTGTGGATCGATTGACCAAGTCTGCTTATTTTATTACGGTTCAAACGAACTACTCTCTACAGAAATTAGCGAAGCTCTATATGTCCGAGATTGTAAGACTGCATGGGGTTCCTGTTTCGATAATATCTGATAGAGATCCTCGCTTCACTTCTCGGTTCTGGAAGAAATTACACGAGGCTCTAGGTTTGAGATTGGACTTCAGTATTGTGTTCCATCCTTAGACTGATGGTCAATCTGAGAGGTTGATTCAGATATTAGAGGATATGCTTCAGATTTGTGTAATTAATTTTTGAGGTAGTTAAGAGGATTTTTTGCCACTAGTTAAGTTCGCCTACAATAACAGTTTCCAGTCTAGCATCCAGATGACACCTTATGAGGCTTTGTATGGTCGTAAGTGTCGTACTCCGCTATGTTGGACTGAGTTGGGTGAGCGTCAGATTTTGGGTCCTAAGTTGGTTTTTAAGATCGAAGATAAAGTTAGATTTATTCGGGATCATCTGAAGGTGGCTTCTGATAGACAGAAGTCTTGTGCAAATTTGAAGAGGAGAGATATCGAGTACTCTGTGGGTGACTTTATTTTTCTTAAGGTTTTACCGTGAGAGAAAGTTCTGAGATTCGGTCTTAAGGGCAAATTGAGTCTTAGGTTTATTGGGCCATATCAGATTTTGAAGCGTATGGGACCGATCGCTTATCAGTTAGAGTTACCTCCAGAGTTAGACTGTATCCACCATGTGTTTCATGTCTCGATGTTAAGGCGGTATTGGTTTGATCCATCTTACGTTGTTTCTGTTGAGGAGTTTGAGATTAAACCGGATTTAACTTTTGAGGAGGAGCCAGTTTAGATTCTAGATCGTGATATTAAGGTTCTAAGGAGGAAGCCCATTCCATTAGTAATGGTTCTGTGGCAGAATCACGGTACTGAGGAAGCCACATGGGAACCCGATGACTTGATGCGTCAGTAGTATCTTTATCTGTTCTGATCAGGTAAATTTCGAGGTCGAAATTTAATGTCCTGGTAAATTAATTTCCGTTTCTGTAAATATCTATCACAAGTGTGTATCTGCTTTAGTGGTTAAGTGTTCTTGGGTGTGTGTGAGGTCTTGGGTTCAAGTCTCACGTTTGCCAAAATTTGTCTTTTTTTTTATCCTAGCATTACCTTTTTTGAATGGGTTTATATTAAACTGTATGTTAATTCATATCAGAATGAGCTTGTTGGTTTGAGTGGTAAAGGGGTTGGTGTGTTGGAGGTCTTGTGTTTGAGACCCTGTGCGAGCGTGGAAGTTAATTTTTGCTCAGTTGTGTGTTAGGGTTTTGGTAGAGTTGGGTTTCTGAGAAGGTTGTTTGTTAGTGGGTTAGTGGGGAGAAATTTGAGGGATTTAGGAGTTAATTTTTATTATTTTTATTCTTTTTTTTTCAAATTTTTTCCCTCTTTCCAGAAAAGAAAACTGACGTTAATTTTGTGTTATTTCCCTTTTGCTTTTTCATTTTTCAATTGTTGTTTTCCTCTATTCTGTTTCGATCGGTCGTTACATATCTGTAATATGTTTCTCTGTTTCCCTCGGTTGTTGGTAAGTGGCTCTAGTGCTCTGCTGTTTCGATTTCTAAATTGCCAAATAGAAGTTTATATTTTCCGTTTTGGAAACAGTGAATCGCGTAGAGTGGGGCTCTCCTCGTGCTATTTTGTAGTCAAAATCGTGCGGGGTGTTGGAGTAAGTGATTAACGATTGAATTGAATTTTTGTTGGTTTCGTGGTTTCAGATTAATCTTAGTTTTAGATTTTTTTTGGGGTTTGCTCTGTTGATATTAGGTGCTGTTTGGCTCGAGAGTGTTTTTGCATCGAAATAGTACCATGTGTGTTCCCAAAACGTAAAAAATAAGTTTCGGAAAAATTCGAAAAACCTTACTGTTGACGCCACACGGGCGTGTGCCTGGCCATGTACAAGACACGACCGTGTGATTGACGAGGGCATGGCTGTGCACAAGACACGATCGTGTAGTGGTGTGAGTGTGGTCGACACGGCCACACAGGCTAGGTCAAATTAAGCGTATGGGCCTACACGGGCATGCCACACGGACATGTGGGGCCATTTTTCTAAAATTTTCCTTAGGGTCGTACGGGTCGTTCCGATTGACTGTGGGCCTATCGTAGGGTCGGTAATGGCTAACCAAACCCTAAAACTATGTGATTTGATAGTCTGATATTCTGCTCTGTGTATGACACTGTTATGCATGTCTGTTTTTCTGATGTATATGTATATATTTGATATCTATAAATGAGCATATAAGCATGATTATTATGATTATATATATCTGTTTGGGGTGGGAGTTGTATATGTGGAGGAAGTGTTCTGCATGGTGATCATCGCCTATACTCTGGTAGTTTGGCTGCACATTATTTGATATGTGTCGTAATGGCACGGTATGATTTGTAAGGATGGTGGGTGTTTTTTAACCCCACATGGTGTGATGGGATGGTTGAAGTTGGTGTGTAGAGGATGGGGGTAGGATTCTGCATATCTATTTCTATTATCTGAATCTGTAAAGGACTTAAGTCCGAATCTAAATTTGAATTAGACTGTGTATGTGATTTCTATATGTATAGCATATCTATGTCTGTTGGGTTACACACTGAGTTTACGTAAACTCACTTCTGTTTGTCTGTTCCGTTCAGGTGATCCTCAGGCTTAGGCAAACCGGTGCAATGGAGACTCAGCGGTGACCACTTGACCGTAAACTACTTAAACTTAGTAATTTATGGTTTATTTAAAATTCTGGGTTCATTTGAGAGTTTGTAATTTTTGGAACTCTCTAGACTGTATGGTTTTTAACTGTTGATTTTGGTTTTGTTTGTTTGATAATTTGCATGCTTCGACAAAAATGTTTTATGAAAACGACGGTTTTATGCAAATAAGAGTTTTTCTAAAAATACAAACCAGATTTCCAAAATGTATCAGCTTTATTTAACTTCCACTGTAATTTGTATTTTGGCAAATGAAACAATTGAATAACGTTTCCAGCAATAGATATACAAATAAATATGGTTTTTATGAACTTGGATGGTCTATCGAACAACTGCACAAGTTTTATCAAAGTAATACTGTTTTCAAAACGCTTCCTTGTTACACTCTCTGATTTGGCCATAATGTCTAGGCCGGGTTTTGGGTGTTACAAGTTTTTGTTTTTGAAATAGTCTAACCCTTTTTTAACTTAACTTGGTCCAATCCAATGTATGCGCAAATCAAGATATTATATTTAGGGACCATAAATATACAAATACGACGATTTAGAGTAATAACAAAAAAGATTACGATATTAGAGAATTGTATTAAAAAAAAGAAATTTTGATCATATCTACTCTTTTTGACATAATGTATAAAACTATCCATAACCCCTCCTCAACTCGTAAATAGGAGGATAATACGCTTCAATGCACTCGAACCCACGTCCTCCTGCATTGACAACAATACCCATGCTAATCGAGTTAAGTCTCAACCGACAAGAAATTTTAAATCTTAAAAGAATTGACTTTGTTTCAAACTCATATAAATACAAAATATTTTTTTTTCAATAACTTTTTTCAAAAAATAAAAAATCAATTTAAAAATTTCAAAAACTATACCAACCTAGAAACAATCACTTTGATGATGTAATCCAATTTATTAATTAGTATATGGTAGTGAGTGTGAATTATGGTAATAAAGGATTTTTTGCACATATTTATGGGATTTTGTAATCTTACCATTCTAGTCCATAACAGTATAAATGAATTGATCCTTCCTTGAAGTTGTATATTGAAAAAAATATGATGAGAAATCTCAAGTTCATGGCTCTTATTTTCATTTTATTTACTTCCTTGGTAGTTGTACATGAATGTAAGTCAACTAAACCAGTCTTTCCCATGATTTATTCTATTTAATTATTAATATTGGTGTTTAAAACACAGGCCGTAGTATGGTTGAAACGGGCATAAAGCTTGGACCATGTATCCTGCACCCTGAATGCACCCCCAATGTTGCCTGTTGGTGCTGCTTGGGCGACCCCAAAAAGCAATGTTGGTATAAAAAAGACGATTGTCTCCGCCTTTGCTGATCTTTCCCACCTTCCACCTCCATAATCTATCTCATTAACATGTTTTCTTCCTTATATCATCAATAAATACAGGGTTTCTTTTTACTTGAATATCATAATGTCGGCTACCCAGATTTTATGACATAAATTATACCTTTGAACATGAATACCAAGATTAATATAATATGTTTAGTGTGTGTATCATATTTGTTTACAATGCTGATTCAATCACGAGCAAAATAGAATGCAGCCATTGAGAAGAAGCAAAAAAGCAACCAATTCAGCTTCGTTTGAGCAAGCAAAACCGGCTGATCCTGAAAAAACACCTTCGACATGGCCCTTAGCATCTCTTAGAACTCCTCCACAACCTGCTGGACTTGGTTTACCCTGAGCCGACTCGTCAACACTGAATTTAACGGTGTTACCTACCGTTGGAACTCATTGGACACCCAATCTGACCGCAGGCTTAAGAGCACCAACATCACACGCCTCGTTATATGTAGCTTAGATACCCAAATGTGTTGTTCCTATTAAGTATAAATTTGAGTCGAAAATGTTTGATATAGGCTTTTGCTGACTCTCAAGCTTCGGGTGGATTCGGATAGAGTTTGAGACCCAGTTTTGATTAGTTTGAATCTCTAATTTGTCTGTAGCTCTCCACCAGCAAATGTAGCATCCCCCACCTGGTCAAGTCTCCCAACTGAGCAGGGGATGTTACAGTAGTCTTATGTTAGATCCAAATCCTCCTCGGCCTCCACTTGTCTAAAATTGATTATGGCTGTGCATGATCAAATTGGCTGACTGACTACCAGGAACATATAACTTGGCTGCCATATTAGCATTGATTACATTTGACATCATTACTAATTTTTGCCTTGTTCCCATGTCAATGAGCATGGATGCCATAGTATCAACATCATATGGTTGCAGCAACGGACTCAAAATCAAAGGACAAACCATTCAAGATTGCTGAGATATGCTCAATACATGACACTTAGCATACAAAGAACATTTCAGATTCATGACTTTGGTTATGGAAGAAGAGGTCCGAGATAAGGTCAAAATACTAGGACTAACCATAAATAGCAGCCAAGAAGCAAGGACTTGGCATCACGTTACACATCATATCAAAAATACATTTGGAATTTCAAGATTGATCCTCTTGTTTTTTTAGCAATATAAGGTGTAGTAGCAGGTAATGTGGCTAGTTTATTATCTACTATTGTTACACGTTGGCAAACAAATTATATGTCTTGGCATCAAGAATTATCTGTCTAACTGAAGCTAAAGCTCCCATTGCCACTAATGCTGATGATGCTACTGCTATCAATGTGTTTGCCCAGAATACGATGCTCTGTCTTGATGGCTTGAAAGTGAGATTATATAGAACCATGGGCAAAATAAAGTCTAGAGGGATAACTCCAAATGCTCCAAACAATGCCATAATATCACCAAAGAAAGGGAACATTGCAGCAAATGTAGTGCCAATTATCACTGAGAGTGATCTTAAAACCAATCTTGGCATCACGTTACGTGCAGAGAACTGATCCATCTTTGGGTTTGCAAACCATTTTTCAAATACTTCATTTGTGGGTTGCAAGTAAATCTGCAATGGACAATGGTCAAGAAAATGCATGAATATTTGTTCAAATAGGCAGATGTAAC
This sequence comes from Gossypium hirsutum, assembly GCF_007990345.1. Lineage (NCBI taxonomy): Eukaryota > Viridiplantae > Streptophyta > Magnoliopsida > Malvales > Malvaceae > Gossypium > Gossypium hirsutum. The sequence continues at coordinate 3,489,974 of NC_053440.1, forward strand.
CAAACTAAACAAGGGACATGTTCCGGTGCCTCCCTGACCGAGAACCACTCTTGGGAACATGACATGATGACTCACCACACAACAGTTTAAGATATGGAAAATGAGCTCGACATTGTGGATGGAATGATCAACATCCAACTTTCCAAGGAGGAAAAAGAAACAATAAGAGGCAAGTGGAGAACCACTTTAATCGTTAATGTTAGAATTAAGTAAAATCCTTATTTAAATAAAATATAGTGGTAAAATAAAATAAAAGTAAAATCCCTATAGAACTACCTTCTTTTATTTTATTTTAGAACTATCGTTAATCTTTATTTTTATTTTTCTTTTCTTTGATATATTGTCATTACCGACATAGAGTTAAAGTGTTGGGGAAAATAACAGGCTTCAAATTTCTTTCCTTCAAGCTAAGTCAAATCTGGCATCCTATAGACCTGGGACATGATTTCTTCTTGGTTAAACTGGGACATTATTGAGGGAGGGGCATGGTTCATAGGTGGAAGGTTTTTAACCATCTGTAAATGGGCAACGAATTTCAGAGCTTAAAAGGCATCCTTTGATTCTTAATAGGTCAAAGTTTGATCCTTGACATCTATTAGAACTAAACACTCTACCAATAGACCAAATTGAAATCCTTAGAATGATTTTAGTTAGTATTGAGTAGACCAATTCCAGAGTTCCACAAATGAAGAGTTCTTACCACAGTGATTGTAGCCAGTTGCATAAGAGTGAAGATGTTGGTGAGCAATAGAAACCAAGAGGGCAGCAATGGCCTGTTTTCATCCATAAAATTTGAAAGAATTGATGGTTGAGATTGATTGCCAAATGCCCAATACCCAGAGATTGCCACACTGAAATATGTGCTAACTATCACACCAAAGCACACACATAAACCTTTGAACATCTTCCCCTTCACTGGGGGAGCTATAGTTGCCTACAATAAACATTTAATTATTAAAACTCAACATAAAGCATATATAACAATTTGCAAAGTGAATGGAACAGTACCTGTATTTCTGGGATAATTCCACAACCATAGGTGGTGGCGATGATTGAAATACCATTGATGGCACCAAGAATGCGGTTTTCTTTTGATCCCTTTATTGAATAGTCCTTGTTAGGTGCATTCCTGGAATTACCTGTCAACATATAGCACTGTAAACACAATAGATCGATTAGATGGAGCCTCATTGCATCCGATTAATTATACGGATTTCTGACCTATGTGTATCGAACCAGCAACGACGCATGCGCTGTAAGCAAGAACAAGGAGTAGAGAGGCAAGGTTGATATGTCTTAGCGAATGAAAGGATGGTATCTGTGCCAAGAATAGTGGTACGGTTCCAAAGATAGTTATAAACTGGTACAGCTGCATTTTCCCACTTGGATTGTAGAGCAAGTAAATGAACTGCAAATATCACACTAGAATACATAAGTGATATGGCACAAATTAATGGTTAGTGAGGCAGAATGGAGAAACTGACTTTAAGACTTTGTCCTCCAAGAAGAATACAACCAATAACAGCACCATAGCATATTGCAATTTGAAGTGGACCAACAAAGTATTTGCCCCATCTAGGTCCTGCCAAATCACTCAATTGGTTAATAACAACGGTTTGTCCCGGTGTTGCTGAGGGCACTAAACGTACTCTAGCTACTAAAACCATTATATACATATATATATTGCCCCAGACAGAAGGTGCAGAAAAAGACACGCCTAGGCAACATGGTGTATCTGTGCATGCAAAGCAGCAGGAAAAAATCTGGTGTTTCAAGTAATAATATAGAAGAAGAGATTTAGTCCCTCCACCAGAAGAGCCGCAAGGTAAGATACTGTATATTTTCATGGATATTATTTTCTTGGGGTTGGGGTACCTACTGACCCCTCAAGGCTTTGTCACTAGGTGTGCCTTGCCAATTTGAATCGAGGACATGCTACATATACGGGTCCTTATCACGAAACTGGTACCATTTAATCTTGAATTCAGTCAAAGACTACTCACCAAGAATGTCTCTGGCCATGTCCCTAAAACGAAGTTGTCGCTTCCCAAGCTGCGCATGATGGTCCAATATCACAGAGAGAAGGTTGTAGGAGTAAAAAGTGATGAGAGCTTGAAGAGTTGTGATGAGAAGTCCAGGTGCCCAGCCTAGTAAGGACAGAGCAAAGGGGAAACTAAAAATAACAGGGCCAACAATTGAGGTGGTCAAGTGATACCCAGAGTGCAACCAAGAACCTACAACCAAAACACGATGTTTCAGATGAGCATGGGAATCGAAATTCAGGGTAATAAAGTAAAAAGTGACCTCGTGATTTGAGGACGAAAAGAGCTCCTGCATCAAGCTGTCCTGGAGACTCTGAGACACCATTTTCCTTTTGAGGTGAGGATAAGTGGATAAAGTTTGGATCAGCAGTTGCCATTCGTCTTTACTAATGGAGTATCAAGGTTGAAGGATCCACTACTAAAAGCTATTGTTGTAATAACAGATTGAAGGAAGGATCAAAGCTGGTGACGGAAGAAACATGGGATGTGACCCTTTCCTTGGGGAGTTGAAGTCAATTTTGGACAACTAATATGCCCCGTTGTAAGATATGAAAGTCTATGATGAATGAATGCCATGGAAGTCGAGTTAATTCACTGTTAGTTTAGGTTGTTATCATTTTTACTTTTTTTGACTTATAGCTTCTCCCCAACTCATAATAATGCGCTTCAGCGTAATGAACCCACATCCTCCTGCATATGCCAATCGAGTTCAATCGGCTTTGAACACTTATTTTTTAATTAAAAGTATTTTTGACAATAACATTAAATAATTAAATTTTAAATTAAACTTTTCAAAAATAATGTGTAACTAAAACAAAATGAAAAATACGCTTACACACACTCAAATTAATGTCTTGTGTATTTATATAAGGGTAAGTGTATGAATTAAGTCAAGTTTCAATCAACATATTCTGTATTCATATTTTGTTGGACTTGCTATTGTCATCAACTGTTCAAGCTACTTGGTTATCAAGGCAGCTGCTTCATTAGTTACCATTAGTAAGGCTAATGTTATGATTTTTTCTACTATTGAATTTGCCATCGGTTGCTTCATTACCTTGCCGAGTCAATCTATGGTTAATACCCTCTTTTGCTGTTTAAAAATTGTTAAAAATGGAAAGTCTTAAGAGTGAATAAGACCTGTTTTGGGACTGCCTAAGTATCGATACCCGCAAATCAGTAAGCAACATAAAATAGTGGAAGGGCTTTGGTACCGATACCGTATACTTGAACTCTAAAAGAATATGATGTGTTATTTTACAATGCAAAATCATTTTTTTATGAATGTTGAATAATGTAATGTAATTAAAATTAGTATTTAATCAATGCTAGTGAGTTAATTTAGAAAATTTAGTAGCCATTTAAGATGAGTCACCTCAAAAAATTTTAGTTCTCCTTACAAGACTTTTTCGATAACTTTATTCGTATATCCAATGAAAAAAAAATCGATTTTGATAGAATTAATAATTTTTGGGATGTTTGGAAATCATTAAAAAGTTTTTTGAGTCACTACAAAACAAATTATATTTGGAACAGAACAACTCTCACGTTATAAAAGCTCATAGTATTCATGGAAATCATTTTGATCCTCTAAAGTGGCTAATGATTTGAAACTTTTCTCATGGTGGAAGCCACGACATGAAAGGTGTTATTATTTTTGTTTTTGCATTATTTGTTTGTAAGGTGATGATGGTTTTGGATTAGGTGATGGATGAAGTTCTTTTGACTTTTAAAATTTTGTTTGTGGTATATGTTATGGATTTAACTTTAGATGATGACTTTTTTGGATAATTTGAGATTATGGATATGAAATGGTGGTGTTTGGTTTAGTTTTGGCAGTGAGGACAAGGTTATGCAAGACTCATATGTGTTAAACACTTGTTGGCGGTTTCTAATTGTTAGATGTCATATATGTTGTTGGAATGGTAACAATGAATTATGGAAGCCTCCTTTGATGCAATTGAGAGTTGTGTTCTTCATGTAGTTGAGGCTAAATGGCAATCGTTTGGAGAAGATCTTTGCATTTACTGGTTATGGTGGAGCATGTATATTTATAGTGTGCGAGTTTGCATGTTTTTTTGCACTGCTCTAATGTTGGTTTTTAGGAGTTGTTTTTGCTAAAATTTTCCTTTTTTATGTTTTATTGCGGATTGCTTTGGGTTTTCGAGAGGAACTATTTGGGTGTTTCTTGGTTTGGGTGTCTCTCTTTCGTTTATGTTGTCTTTAATTGTGTAAGGTGTGTGATTGTGTTTTGCAGCAGTGTAGTTGAGCCTTCAGGCTATTAGCTTCTGTTTTACTAACCTTTCAGTTAGTCTCCCATTTTGGGAGTTTAATAAAGTTTTTATTTTGCTCAAGCAAAGAAGAAAACAACAACTCTTATTCAGGATCAACTCTCGGCTTGCATTTTAAGAGATGTTTCGCAGAAGATGTTTCACATGGTACAATTTCACCAAAATAGAAGTGGAAGTAACTTCAAAATATGACAAGATTCTTGGGTTACTCTTGGGATGTTTCCTCTTAATCTTTTCATGTAACTGTAATAACCCATTTTTTAGTGGTGTTGAAAATGGTGATTTTAGAATCCCATTTCTGAAGAGTTAGTTCGTAAATAGTATTATTCAATATTTATGAGGTCAATATAAAGTTTAATTAGAACTTGGTCCTTTAATTTTGTTAATTAGTTAGTTAATTTTGGTATAAAGACTAAATCATAAAAGTGGTAAAAGTGTATTCCTAAATTGTTAAAGGACCAAAATGGGAAAAATACCATTTGGTTGTATAGTGGACGGTAAACATGTGAATTATATATTAATGTTGTCAAAAGTTTAAGTAAATTAAAGTTGAAATTTAAAAATTAAGGTACAAGATATAATTCAATATTTGGAAGTGGAGAGAAAGATAAAAGCAACATCTTCTTTAACTTTCTTTCACCGAAAATTCATAAGCTCCACGTGGAGGGAGAAAAGTTTTACGGTTTCAACATTTTGACCCTAAAATTTTAATTTTATTTTATAATTTTTATGTTTTTGAGATATTGAGAGCTTGATTTAGCTAGTCCAGGGATTAATTTATAAAATTTTTAAAGTTTACAAAGGTTGCCATTGGTGAATCTTGAAGCTTTTGGAGTTAAATTGATAGATTTTGAGCTTAAGTATGAAAAATGACCTATTTGTAAAGTGAAAATTGTTAGTTTTGAACCTATGGACTAAAGTGTAGTAATTTTGAATTTGACATGAAATTTTAGATATTAGAAGGCCGTAGAAGGATGAAATTGAGATCATTTTCAAAATTGAAGCTCAAATTTGAAAGTTATGACATTTTTGGTTTTAGGGACTAAAATGAATAAAATGTAAAAGTTTAAGGAATATTCGATAAATGAAATTGAATTGATATATGATAATAGTATGTTTTTTTGGAATGTTTAGAATTAATAGTTTGAAATTAATTACTATATAGATTGGGATTTGACTCAAGTTGAGGAGAACCAGGGAAAAGGAAAAATTACTGATTAGTCCTCACACTTCAACTCGTTAGCAATTTTTACGGGTAAGTTCATATGGTATATTTATGTTTTGAACCTTTTTTCATATTTTAATGTGAATATATATTATATTAGTGAACTTAGATTTATTTACAATTTAGTACAAAAGGGGTGAGACTTGGAATCAATAGAAAACGGAAAATCTATGATCTTGAGCGATGGAAATTACCCTGATGAAACTTTGTGAACGTATCTTACACATGACTACTGTTTGATTTTCGATTATACCGAGCTTGAAGATACATGTACACAAATTTAGCCTAGATTGGTAATCTATTGTCGTTTTAAAAGTTTAGCCTAGATTGGTAACCTTGTATGTATTTATAGCTCTAGTCAAGCTATTTGATATGTCGATAAAAACATTTAGCCCAGACGGGTAACCTGACACGATTGTATACTCAGCTCAGTTAAGCCTCTGATGGAATTAATACTTGTGTAATCGAGTTGTTTATTGAGTTCATTGGGTAATACAGTAATATGAAAAGTGAAACATAATGAGATGTATTGTGTTTATGCTTAAAGATATCGTGGTGAAAGATCAATTGACAATTTTGATTATATGTATACTTAAGTATGATTTGGGATTAGTTTGAATATTATGAGCATAACTCACCTTGTTGTATTATGTTTTGATGAATTAGGTAAACTTGAATATTCATATTAGTTTTACATACATACTTGTTATTGGAGGTAAGTTAATTATTATTTACATATGAGCTTACTAAGCGTTTCGTAATGCTTACCCGATGTTTTCCTTTCCTTTAGATTTTGATTTTCGAAACGTGCCAATCAGATCTTCGAGAAGCTCACACGATTCAACTCAGATTTGGTAGATTTTCAATCGTTTGATTTCAGTTATATGTGGCATGTAACTAGGATTTATCATATTCCTTGGAAACATCTAGTTTGTTTTGGAAATTCACTTGTTGAGCACCTTTAGGAATGACAACTTGATCATGTTTATAATTAGTGTTATGCTATATGTATATGCTTATAAATTATCAAGTCATATGAATGGTATGAAAGGTATAATTTGGTTGAATGATTTGCTTGAAATATTGTTGTGAAATAGTGCCAAATGATGACATATTGGTTAGTTGAATTTAGGATCATTTGATGAGTATATGTATTACATTATAAACGATTTTATTCATGCTTGATTGTGTCTAAGACACCATTTTAGGCATCATTTGGTTTGAGCATAAATAAGTACTAAAATGTGATGATTTTGACCTTTTTGGCATAAAGTATCGATACCTAGAATAAAAGTATCGGTACATGACCAAATGAACAGTATTTCAAAATGGCAAAAATGCAAATTGGGTATCGATACCAATATAAAGTATCGATCCTTGAGAATGGGTATCGATCATTTTATAATGGTACCGATACTAAGTGAATTGTTTTAGATTTTGAAAATTGACAAAATGCCAAAACGGTATCGATACTGAATTTTAGTATCAATACCTATACTTAGACTTTGAAAACTTTACATTTTGATCCTTCTTCATACTTGGGTCAATTTTAAAGCTTTCATAAGCTTGATTAAGTTTTGATTTTGTTTACAAATCATACTATGTATGGAATTATGAGTGAATTGGAGTTTAAATGAATTACTGGTTATGAATTTTATATGTTTTACTTTGATAACAGTAGTAACATCCAATAACTCAGGTTCGATGACCGGACTGGGTGAGGGCTATTACAGTAACATTGAGTGTTTTTCACTTCTTTCAAAAACATAGTGAATTCTTTTTCACTATTCACCATTAACAAACAAACCCTTTACTAAAAATATAACTACTAATGTCATTGTAACTGAAAATTAATTTTATTACTCAATTTAACTACTTAGGGTGGGATTGGATGGACGGTGTATTTACCTATAATTAGTGTAAAAATAGAGGTGACGGTAAGATTAGATACTGTAGCGATACTATAACATGAGAGAAAAAAAAAGCTAAACGCATTGCACCGTACCCCACCGCCTATCCAAACCCACACTTAACTTTGTAATTCTCATTTTCTAAAATCTATAAATAAAAATTTTTCACAACTAGTGAAGAGACTTTTAACACTTTAGCATTATGATTCTCAAAAACTAGCTAATTTCTCATAAGTTTATTTTTTATCCCTACGTACCAACATCCTCAACCATTGAATAAGAGGATATCCAATTAATTCTTGTTCTTACGATGATTGTGAACTTGGGGTGATTGTAGTGTGTGTTTCCATTGCAACATGAGACGTTAAGAAAACCAAGGTTTTCAGAACTGGACTAACGGTTGAATTGGTGAAACTTTCTATTGGTCAATTGACCGCTTCGTACAATTTGATTAAATAAATTATTAAAAATGTTAGTCTTATTTAATTAGTTTATACCGATTTGTGGGTCAACCGATGTAATAACTCTCTCTAAACTGATATCTCAACTGGTCTAATATGATTCAAACAACAAGCATGTCAACTTTGAATTAGTATTTAATAATAATATGTTTGTTTGAATTTACTTATAAAATGTATATATGTTAGTCTAAAACCGACCTTTGAACTATTTTAGTATTTTAGAAATAGTAGGGATTTGTTTTTGGCAAGAAAAAATATAGTGATCAGTGAGTTGTTTGGACTTAGTTTGAACTAGACCTGGGGAAATTTTATTATTTGTTTGTTTATTAATTCTTGTGATTGAGAACTTGTAATTTTATTAACTTTTGTGGTGTATTTTTTTTTAGAAATAAACAAATGGAAAGATTAAATTAAACTAAGAGAAATCTCTTTTGGAGGAATTTTGTATGTTTGTAGATCCTCTTCCTTCTTAAAGGTCATTTTGATTAAGCAGTAGTATAATTATTATCCTATCTAGAGATGTGTTATAAGATCCTCAGTCTATTTTTCGACAAAAACTGATAAAACTTCGAGATTTTGACCCATAAACATTAATGAAAAATGGAATTTGACCCATGAAATAGTGAAGCACTGGAAAGTGGGTTTAGCATAAACCTAGGAGATTGAGGAAGTGAGCTAGGCATCCAAAATGGAAGGCGGTGGTTGATGGAGATAGGAATTTTTAAAAAACTATGAAGAGTAGGATAAGATATGGTAAAGAAAAGGGCATTGAGGTGTAGCTGATTTCTGTACAGAAATTTCTCTTGTCCTCACCATGAAAAGTCTAATGCTCATTTTGTTTTTCAGTTTTCGCCAAGGAATAATAAGCTTAACGTATAAATTAAATGCAAATGGCCAATTCAATGACAGACACCTGTAATGCATTCTTTTCTTTTGGTTTTTAATTCTATTTTCTTCTAACCGACCCTACTTACCTGCCCAATTACTTTTCAATTACAAAACAAATGTTCCTCATGATATAATTGTAATACCCCCAAAGCTCTAAAAGTCTAAAGCTACCATTGGAAACCACTACCTCTTCTTCTGCCCACCTTTACATTCTATATAAGGCTTCCCCACTAAGGGTTTCGATTTTTTGTTGGTGTAAATAGTTCTAAATAGCTTGATCAGAAACATGAGCTTTCGTCATATGGGCTACACCAGGTTTGGGAAGAGAAGCAAAGGTTTGAGGCTTAGAAGATTCTCGGTTCAAGGTCTAAGGGCAAGATTCCTTTATTTGTTCAACCAAATAAGTAGATGGAGATCATCATACGGCCGAGCTTTGCGATCCATAATTAAGAAAATGGGTGGCGATATCCTGGCTATCAGAAATAACAGCAGCCGCAGCTGGCGTAGCAGGACCAACCATGTACCTTTGACCAACAGCTGCAGCTTGAGATCATCGTTGGGCCACTCTAATTCTTTTTATTCCGAGGCCATTTCAGATTGCTTGGAATTCATCAAACGCTCTTCTGTTTCCGACGATGATCAGAAGCCACCTGTGCCTGTCACCATCTGCCAAACGTGATCACAACTCGGAGTTGGACGATGGTTTCCGCGTATGTTCGGTTTATAGAGTGAGAGTGCCGTATAATATCAGAACAAACGGAAGAGTTTGTACACGGCTTAACTCGACTCGACTCTATAACCTATGGTAACTAAGTCATTAATGAAGAAATATGTTACCAGTTGAGCAAAGTTTAGGATATTTATGTAATTTTTTTTAGTTGTGTTGTTTGATTTGATTTAATTACTTTTTTTTGGGAAGGATTGGAATTCAAAGAAGGTGTGGTATGGATTTGAAGATTCTAATTAGCATTACGTATTAGCCACCTACTCCATTGCCATTTTGTTTGACTAGACAAAAAAAGCCAAACGGAAACGGGGTACGCGCACCTTCATAGTTTTGACTTCTACAAAAGTTTACTGCCTTCCACGTTATTAAATTCTTCCATTTTCATGTTTAACAACTAGATAAGTTTACTTAATTGAGTTTTAGTATAATTGGTATGAACACGGTAGAAGGATATGAGTTTAAATACGTTGAAATACATTATCCTTCTATTTATAAGTTGAAGAGGGATAATGAATAATTTTCGACAAGGTCTATAATGAAATTATTAAAAAAAGCCTAGATATGTTGACTTTCAAATGTTTGACGCTTTGCTATTCCATTTGGTAATAATTACGAAACATTATTGTGGAATCCAAAGTGTGTTTATATTTGCTGAAATAAAAAGAGAGGGTCGGGAGAATATGAAGGAACACATGGCTTATTTGGTGGGAAAGAAACAGACGCGTACTATAAAGTAATATCATGGCGAGTTTATCGGAGTCTTCAAATGGTTGCATCATTTATGCTCTTAATTTTATATTTGCTGTAGATGGTTCCGTCAACCTCTAAACCGACACAAACAGCCTACTTCCCCAACACCGGCAACATCACACTCAAAATCCAACAACCTGCCTACACCAGAAATCACATCTAACTTGCAAAAAACATAAAACCACTCTACCAATTTCCCTAGAACAAACACAACCTAATAACATGATAGACATAAATAATCAAAAGATTGGATCGTATTTAAGTTATTCAACTCAGGAAAGAAAGATTCGGATTTAATTTGCAGAGAACTACCAAATAATAATACCTAATAAATATAATATTTAGATCATATATAATATAAATTAAGCTTAAAAATCGAACTCAATATGATTTAAACTCGAATTTAAAGTTCAAAGTTTGTAATTTTCGTAATAATCCCGTCCAAAAATTCTTCTTGCATAGTGATCCTAACTTAAGCTCCCGAACTCGAAATCGAGTAATTCAAAATATGTATCAAAGCTAAGAGATAAGTCTTCGAACGCTATTAAGACATCTTAACTCAAAAATGTCTACATCCCTTCCAAAAATGCACTGCAAGTCGACTGATTGTAACACGGCTAGGTGAGTGGGCTTGATTGGGGTCCTTCAAGTTTAACACCTAAACTTGTTAACATCTTCCACATGGGCTTGTCATCATGGATTGAAATTTTAAGTCCACAAACAAAATAGTTCTCTCCTAATTCATCCTCACTCTGTATTAAACTCCAAAGACCATCATCTTGAAGTTTAAACTCTTATTCTTTTAATTTTTTCATTATAAAGTCTTGAACGCATAAGTTGAGTTTTAACTTCAGCTGCTTGAATTTAGATCTCATGGTTGGACCTTAAAGGAAACTAAGCTCATCTCCATCATGGACTTTGAATTGGGTTGAGTTGCTCGTATTATTTTATTATTAGTTTTTAATATTTTATGCAATAGATTAATTTTTCTAAATCATTAAAACTAGATATTTGAAATTAATGAGATGTTAACTTTGAGAACCTGGGTTTGAGTCTCACCCAATATAAATGTGTGAGTTAATTTGAATTGAATTAATTATTTAATTCAATGTTTGTAACAATTAATCTACTAGAGTTAAAGTAAATATTAGTTTGATCCATGAATTTGTCTAAAAGTATCTAATTGGTATTGATTTTTTTTTTGACTTAGTTGGTATTTGAACTTGTATTCTGTCATCCAAGTTGATACCTTCACACTAACATTGTTAGTTTGTGCTGACATGGCACTGATGGCCAATCCGATGGTGGCACATGGTAGCCTCTTAGTATGACATGTTGCTGATATAAATTAAAAGAAATAAAAACTTTTAAAATATATAAATTAATAAAAAATTTCCATTTTAAAAATACATTTTAATTTAGACACCCTTTTGTCTAAATTCATTCTAGATGTATTTTTAGTAAGTTTATATATTTTTTTATAAAATATCAATGTTGTTGTTTTCAAATTTAAAAATATATATTAATAAAAAATATAAAAAAAACTTTTACATAAAAAAAATGAACCTAGATAGATGGTTGTCCAAATTCAAATGCATCTATACAATTGTCTAGATGCATTATAAATGTGTTTTTTAGTTATTTTATAAATTTATAAATTTTAGATTTTTCATTTATATATATTATATACTGTAATTTTTTATGTATTTCAAAATATTATTTGTTTTCTATATATTTTTAATTGTATATATTTTTATATTTTAAAATAAAAACAACCTAAAACTTATATTTTACTAAAAAATAAAATATAGAAACTTACTAAAAATAAATCTAGAATTAATATGGACAATGGGTGTCTAGATTTAAATGTATTTGGACAACCGTTTGTCTATGATCATTCTTGATGTGAATAAGAATTATACTTTTTTTATTAATTTATATATTTTAAAAGATTTTTTAATTTTTAATTTTATGTTCGACATGTGTCATATTGAGATGTTGTTACGTGTCACTACTGAATTGGTCATTAGTGTCACGTCAGCATAAACTAATGGTGTTAATGCAAAAGTACCAACTTAGATGACGAAATATAAGTTTAGGTACTAATTAGATATTTTTAGACAAATTTAAAGGAAAAACTACATATTAACACTTGGAATTATTACAACTTCAAAAATAAAATTCAATTTTATTTCAAAATTTTCAAAATAAAAATTAAGTGGAAATATTCAATTAAAAAACAATTTTTAGTGACAAATGTAACCAAACAAAAGTAGCAAAATTCAATATTAAATTGAAGTATAATAAAAATTAAAATAACAAAGACTAATCAAGCACAATTTAATTCCCAACTAAAGTTTAGTGCTAAACTCTCCCATTTAACCTTTTTTTTTTTCAAAATATCCAAGTTCCTATAAGCTAAAATATTTTTATATGATAGAAATGTATAACACCAAATGTATATTTTTAAAAAAGATAATAAAAAAAAAGCTTATCTTATATTCATCGAGTTTGGATAAGTGCTAATAACATAGCACTTGCCTTGTACAATGCATATGGTTACTAGATATGGACTATGTATCTCAAATGCACATTATCGGATGACATGATTCTTGTCGTGCAAAATGGTAAAATGAGTTAGACCTATTGAGGCAAATGTAATGTGGGAACGAAAGTTTTTACTTTCATCATCACTACGATAGAGAGCAATTTGTCTTATTTGAAAGATTAATAATTTATTGAAACAAATATTTGATTCTTAATGATATTGTGGAAAGATTCAAGACCATCAAAGAAGATCAATTTACTTGGAGAAACATAACCTAAGGATTGAACTAGATTGAATTTATAATAGCCTGATTTTAGTGGTGATAGAAAAGGTGGTTTCGGAACCCCATTTTCGTAAATCAGATCCGTAAATATTAAATATATTAAAGTTTGGTCTTTCAATTTTGTCTATTAATTGCTTAATTTAGGTCTAAGGACTAAATTGTAGAAGCCATATCACTATAGATTTTTAAATATCTAAATGTTCAAAATGGTAAATAAACCATTTTGTTTCATCAATTAGTGGGGGATGATGTAAAAATCCACTAATTTTGAATAATTGTGATTAAGGTTAATTAAGTTTTAATTAAAGTATAAAAGGATTTTTGTCATCTTTCTTCTTTCATTCTTCTTCATGTCGTATGTTAAAGAAACAAAAACTGTTAAATTCCTCAAATTGGTAAGCCCAACCAAGTCATTTTCTTGTGATTTTTATGTTTTTAAGGTCACGAGAGCTTGGTTTAGCTAGCCCGTGTACCAATTTGCAAAACTGTTAAAGTTTTTGAAAGTTTCCATTGTTGATTTCTTAAAGAAATTGGAGTTAAATTGATAGATTTTAAGCTTAGATTATGAAAAAGGACTAAATTGTTAAGTTTAATTGTTAGTTTTGAACATAAGGACTACAATGTATAAATTATGAAATTAAGGTGAAATTTTAGTAAAAACAAATAGTAAATGGTCTATAATGATTTTAATTAAAGTCAGTTTTCAAATCGAAGCTCAAAATTGAAAGTTTTGACTATTTCAATTTTAGTGATTAAATTGAATAAAATGTAAAAAATTAGGGGTATCAAAAAAACAAAATTATATGGGTTCATACATATCATGGCATAACATGAAAATGTTTGGTATTGATGAATTGTTTAAAATAATTGTATAGAATGAGAATTGGATCAAATCAAAGATAATCAAGGAAAAGCCAAAATTATCGATTAGTCATTGAAGGTTTACCTTATTTGTTGTTTTGACAAGTTAAGTTCATATGATATTTACTTATATAGACAGTTGTGTACTTGGTTTGTAATTATATAGATAGTTGTGGACTAAATTGTAAAGAAATGTTAATTTGTGTAATAGAAATCCCTTTAAACTTAGTAAATGATAAGATATGATTGACATGTCAATAGGTTTTGTGCGTGCTACTACGAGATTGATTACATATGATTACCAAGGTCGAACATTTGTTGCAGACTTAAAGATACATATGACACATGTTTAGCTCAAACAAGTAACTTGCTGTCATTTTAAATGTTTAGTCCGGATGAGTAACCTTACATGTATATATACTTAGCTTGGACAAGCAATTGGAAGTGTATTTATAAAGTTTTAGCTTGGACGAGTAACCTAACATGAATATACTTAGCTTGGACGAGCAACTAGTTTAATGTAAATACTTATGTATTCGAGTCTGTTGAAATGTATGTGATGGATTATCCCTAATATGTCATGAACTAGCATATTGATCACTTATAGCATCATTTGGTTTGGTTGTGGTATAATACTCACCTTGTTAATGTTATGAATTGTCATGTTTAGCTAAACTATGCCAACATTGTGGTAGCCTAATGTATTTAACTGAAAGCTAAGGTAAGTTTTTGTTTACTGCTTATGAACTTACTAAGCATGCTATATGCTTACCCTATTTGTTTTCTCTTTCCCTTGTAGATCGTTACCTTGCAGAATGCATCAAGTCGGATCGACTCGAAGCTCGCACTATCCTATCATCGAATTGGTAGATGTTTTATCATTTCGGACCTAGGGTTGTGACATGTATATAGGTCTCTTGGTACATATTTTAATGTTTAAAAGTCTTGATGAGTTGAATATGGTAATGAAATTGGCACACGATGATCTAGATGTTCTACATGGCAAGTGAGTTGGTTAACGCATGATTTGCTAATGTTTGATACACATGAGAAATTGAAATATGAACATAATTTAACTTAGTATGTTACATTGGTAAGATGAGGTAAGTTGAATGGCTAAAATGATGCCTAGTTAAAATGGTATGTTTGAATATATGTTTGAGATGTGTATTGGTGAATTTCATTCATGTTCAAAGCCTAAAAGCCATTAAGTTGTAAAACGAACATATGTGTTTGAAACTAAGGTGAAATGGTATGATTCAATATAGCATATCATAGGTAAAGATAGGTGTTAGAATGATTTTCTTAGTATTTGGTTTATGATATTGAAATGTTTAAACATAATTGATGAAATGATAATATGAGTTGATATGAGTTGAAATGGTATGTTTGAACATATTTGATATGTTTTAGGGAAGTTTTAAGTCATTTGGAAATGGTATGTAATGCATCCTTGAATGGTTATAGTTGAAGCGTTGAAATTGGTACCAAATGGTTCTTTTTTTTTTCTTTCCAAAAATAGATTTCTCATCCTGGCAATCATTTTTCCTCGTTGTAACGCCGGCCAATAGTATGTGACATTGCAATGTCGAGTGGCTTGACGTTGTAACGTAACAAATTGTTTGGTGATGTCATGACATGGAAAAGATGATGTCACAATGTTGCCTTGAAGTTTTAAAACTTTACAATTTGGTCCTATTTCGTGTTCGAGTTGAAAAAAAACTTTTTTAAGCTCGATTAAGACTCAGATTTGATTGGTTAACATGAATTGAATGTGATTGAAGTTAGATTTCATTTATAAATGATTGTTCAATGTCTGATTAACCGTAGTTGCTCTAACAACGAATGTAGTAACCTATAGCTCAGACCCAACAATCGAGTCGGATGGGTGTTACAGAATCGATTGTAACAAATCCCTCGAATCAAGGATGTTGGATCCTAATACGCCACCAACATACTTTATATGCATAATATCCTAATACGCCATTCCTTAGGCGTAGCCCTAGCATTATCCCTCTTGGATTAGACTTATATCAATTCACCTATAACAAAATAGACACCCATATAAGTTGTAAAAACTTAGTGAGGAAAACATCATTTAACTATGTCATTTCTGCACATCTCAACAAGTAATTTATTTAAATGATCATATCATTTTGAACTTTCAATTTAGTCATTGGTGAATACTCTCTTAATTTTTATTCTCATTTACATGTTAGATACCATACATTGCTTAGAGCTCATTTTTTACACATCAACATCTTCGATATGCCACTTACCTCTTTCAATTTGATCTTTCATAAGTTTTTACCCAATCCCTTTACAGAGGTTTATATGACTGAAACACTGTTACTCTTGTATATATAACTTTAAGCCATCGTTCCACAATCCATGTTTGATCACATATATAGATAATAGGTACATTCCTTCTGATATTCAGTTAGAAAAATCCTTATTCGAAATGCGCTTATTTTATGTTTACCCACCACCTCTTCTATATCTCATCACTTCATTATTCATAGTTGAATCATGGTCTCGTAAAACACTTTATTGTAGTCCATAGAGACATTGTGCCTTGCTAGTCTTTCTAATCACACTTGTTGCAGGCCCATTTACCCGGTGGCCCACTACCCGTTACAAGCCCAATTACAAAATAAACCAAACCCATCTAAAACCTAACCCAAAACCCGAGCCCAATTCCCCCCTAAAAACCCAACTAGGGTTTCAGAAAAATGAAACCCTAGCCGAACCTAGCGCCGCATCCATCCCTCTGCCGTTTGCCTTGTGCCATCGCCACCCACCGTGCCTAGCTTCATCAACACCTGCAAAATGGCAGAAAAAGCCGGAGCACACAACAGATAGTGCAAAGAATACAACTAAAAAATACAATGTAAATTGGATATAAAAGCAAAACAATATCTCTGTACATTAGGAAGGGACAGCGTTTTTTGAATCCAAAAAAGAAAAACAGATCAAAAGGTTGACTCCAATTTATTCTTCTCTGTTCTTGTTTCTTATTTACTTTACTCTTTATTTTATTGTTTATTGTTTATTTTTTGTTTATTTTTTTTTCGAATTCGTTCAACAAAGAAAAATGAATTAAAAGGGAGAGGAGAAAATACCTTACCGCTTCGACGGGCTGGTGTCGGAACCCCACCCTTGCCGTCGTTGGATTCGAGCCGAAATGGGCATCTCATCCCTTTTCCTTTTGGTCTTGCGGCTGAGAAGGCTTAGCCTTTGGGGACGCAGCAAAGTTGGGAGGCTTAGAGGCCTTTCTCGCGCAACTCCGGCCATTGGCCATGGAGGCGGAGATGGCGGCCTGAGCCTAAGGGGTCGAGAGAGATATAGGGAGGAGAGCACTCGGGCTCTCAGCTCTCTTTTTTTGTTTCTTTTGTTGTTTTCTTGATTGCTCAGAAAATGAAATGGAGGCTGCCCGATTAGGGTTCTTCTTGGCCCTTGCATGATGTGTGAAACGACGCCGTTTGGAGTCTGATCAGTGGCTCCAAAACGGCGTCGTATTGAGCTCTGACCCGCGCGGTGACCCGACCCAGGGGAAGGATCCGCGTGTTTTCTTTAAATGGGATATTTGCGCGTGCAGTCCCTCCGACTTTGTAGCGCGTTGCAATCTGGTCCTATTTCGCTATTTCCTATTTTTCAATGTAGCCCCAGAATTCCGTCTTTGTTCTAATTTGACCCTATGCTGCGCTGCGTTTTGGGGCTTCGGGGCATTTACCATTTTGGTCCCCCCCTTTTTCGCGCATATTGCATCTTGATCCTTTATTCTGTTTTATTTTTGATTTCAGCCCTGAGGTTTCGTTCCCGTTTTGAATTAGTCCTATTATTATTATTATTACTGTTATTATTATTACCTATTTATTTATATTGATTTTATTTAAACTTCCGGTACATATATATATATATATTTTTATATTTTACAACTTATGTACCTATATATATATATATATCTATATACACATTTTCATTTTCATGAATACATACATATTTATATAATCTTTATGGTCTAAAATACACCCTTTTATATTTTTTAAATCCGCATATACATACACATTTTCAATATATTTTTAGTATGTATATAAATTAACGTATTTATTTGTATACATATGTATATTTTCATTAGTTTTAAACTTTTGTTTGTACATATATACTTTTTCTTTTATTTTACAATATATATACACTTACTTTTTATATGTATTCCTTTATCTTCGTATTCCATAGTTTTATACACCTATATGCACATATTTTTACATATACGCATATTTATTTATCTTATATAAAATATACTTTATATATTTTGTTAATTCATGTATACACATATCTTAGTTCATGTCTATATATATCTTTTATACTTAATTGTATTTGCTATTTATTTATTTCATTTTTGTTATTATTTTGAATGAATGATTTAACTTTATTCGCTTTTATTTTGTTATTTTGTATGTTGTAAGTTTGATCGTTCATATTGATTGCTATAGCTTGCATCGTTTTTATATTTTCATGTTCATTATGATTTTGCCATGCATAAATAATGTAATTTGCTTTCGCTATAATTTTGTGCTTTATTTTTACTCGATATAACAAAATTTATTTTTTTAAATGGCATTTCGTGTTTGGATTCGAGAAAACCGTGCCCTAACTTACTGGGTTTCGATACTCTCGATAAATCTAAATGTACGGATCTTTCTAAACTCAAATTTTAGATGGCCTCGGGATAAAAAAAATCATGTCCTAACTTACTGGTCGCGATCTCATTTTTAAATCCGAGATGGCTAAAATATCTTTCAAATAAGCATTTTTCATTCGCGTGTCGAGAATTTGAGATATTGTATGCTAACTTACTGGATATGATTCTCTTTCTCGATTAACGTGAAATACATTCCTTTTCCAAAAATTTTCATTTTAATACAAGGATCGTATTTTTAGTTCTTTCAAGTTCCCAATTTTCGACATCAAGACATTAGATAATCAACTAGGTACCAATTTCTGGGTGTTACGAGGGTGCCAATCCTTCCTCGTACGTAACCGACTCCCGAACCCATTTTCTAAATTTCGTAGACCAAAACCATTGTTTTAATAAAATCAAATTATTTATTAAAAACAACCCTTTTCCCAGGTGACCCAATCACACCTCAAAAAGGATTGGTGGCGACTCCCTTTTTCATTTTCAAAACCCAGGTCGACCCCGTTTTCCATAAAAAAAACGGTGTCAACAGCTTGGCGACTCCACTGGGGAGACCGATAAGAGGGTCAAGCCACGTGGTGATTACTTTTTGTCTTTTGTCAAAATTGAAAATTCGGTTTAAAATTACGATCCTTTCATCACATTTTATCTGTCTTTATCATAATCATCATCAGTGGGGTTTATAGTTGCTCTGTTTGTTTAAATTTTGGTATCTTTCCGCATTGCATTGCATGACCGTTGGTCACACCTTTTTAAGTGGGAGTGAGAAGCTACGCCTTCGTGAGGTTTTCACCTCCGCATGGGATAGTGAATCGCTTTCGGGATATATCCGTACCTATGTCTTCGTGAGATTTTCATCTCCGCATGGCCATAGGGAAATGTATCCCCCTGAATCGAACTCGGTCCGTATGAGCCTATAATGGGTGAGGATCGAGGAATCTGCTGGTTCAGGTACCCTACTTTAGAACCAAACCACATGTAATGAGCCATAGGAACTGACCTAGGTAGAGCTACTCCAAATTTTAGTGCTTACCTAAATGAATGTTGTATTTATTGTCGCTTATTTTAAATCTTATTCTGTGTTTAATGCTAATTTACTTTGTTTGTGATTGCATGGCATCTTCATTCTAAAAGAGGTGTCGATTTACGTTCAGTTTCTTGGTAGAAAGCTTATCATGGAAAAGGGGTTTGTTGATAAAGTAGAGGATAATGCGGCTGTGCGAATATGGGCTGAAACGACACAACGAGAGAAAGGCGATAGTCTTACCGAAGGGTATGTGTCAGAATTGTGGGATTTTACCCGTATCAGTGTAATCCAGAATGACCTTCGAGAAATGAAAGAAGTCTGGGATCAATGGGATGTCGAGGCCAAGCAGCTGTTCTATTGTAACTACGGTGACCTACCTTATCTGCTTAGTGTCAAAGTGGACAAGTATTTATTCCGAGCCCTCTCTCAGTTTTGGAATCCTGCCTACAGTTGTTTCACTTTTGGGAAAGTAGATTTGACGCCTACTGTGGAGGAGTATACGACCTTGCTTCGGTGCCCAAAAATTCAAGTCGACAAGGCTTATTCCAGAGCTGCCTGTGTCCCTCCGTTGTTAAAGAAATTAATGAACATCACTGGGATGAGCGAGCAGTGGGTCGCTGCCCGGATCCAACAGAAGGGCGACAGTAAATGTGTTCCTTGGAAAAGTTTGCGAGACTTGGTGCTTGTACATCCTGACTTAAAGAAAAGGGTCGATGTCTTCGCTTTAGGTATCTATAGACTAGTGGTTTTCCCCAAAGCTTTAGGACACATAGACGAGGTTGTATCTGATTTGTTTGATCGGCTTAGTAAAGGGGTTACACCGGTTCCAGCAATACTAGCTGAAACTTTTAGATCCTTGAATGCGTGTCGGAAAGCAGGGGAGGGAAGGTTTATTGGATGCGCGCAGCTCTTATTGGCATGGTTCCATAGCCACTTCTGGAAAGTCGAAAAGGTCTCTTATCGAGTATTCTCTGATAGCTACTCCCCTCTAGGAGAATTGGTGGCCACGCCAAGACGGGATGATATTTCAGAAGGAAAATGGATAGAGATACTCCAGAATCTCCAGGATGAAGATATTGAATGGAGGGCTCCTTGGTTAATTCCTGATGAGATATTGTACCGATGTGGAGATTTTGACTGGGTTCCGCTACTCGGGGATATGGGGAGCTATCGGATATGCTCCTCTACTCGTATCAAGACAGTACAGATCACGATAATTCATACCAGCGACGCAGGGGTTGGCCTATTGTGTTTTTCCTATAGGGAGGACAATTACAAGAAGAAGGTTCGAGAAATATCTAGTGCCTGGAACCAGACTCGTCGAATGAAGATTTTAGCCGTGGGTCCGACAATTACCCCCGAGTATAGTCAGTGGCGTGATCAAAGGATCAACGACAACATCCCGGCGTCAAATTCAGAAACTGCTCGATCTTTAGAGGAACACTTACAAGTTTTGCCTTCTGAGATAGAAATCATCAAACAAGAATTTGAAAAAATGAGTTTAGAATTGGGGAAGAAGATAGAACAACTAGAGGAAGAAACAATGCAGTTAGGACTGGATGTGGACATTCAAAGATTAGAGGCCGATAAATTGAGGAAAGGAAAGAACAAAGCAGAAGAAGATTTGGACAGCCTGAAGACAGATTACAAGAAGTTGCGTAGGTCGGTAAGAGCTGCTGGCTTGGGTAAAACACCAGAACAATGGCGACAAGAAATTCAGGAGGAAAAGACGAAAGCTAATCAATGGGAAAAGAAATTCCAGGATACTCGGGCTCGAGAAGTCGCCTTGGGAAAGAGTCTACTAGTTTGCCAAGACGAGAAGACGGAGTTGAAGGTCCGGATAACTGAACTAGAAAGATTGCTTCAACAGTACTGTAATCGTAATGCTGCGGTTGAACTAAGGGCGAGCTTAGACAAAATTGAAGAATTAAAAGGACAAATAGGAGGGCTAGAGAATGCATTGCAAAGTAGTGAAATCCGGATAGAGCTTCTGGAAGAAAATAATGAGCAGTGGCAAAGACAATTCCGTCGGTCTCAAGAGCAGATTAGAGAAAGAGATTATATTATGGGAGAGGCGGTGGCTCAAGTGCGCGAAGTAGCTGATCATCTGCAGACTCTAGCGGTTCAGGCTGATCTATTAAGTTTGAAGTATGAGTCAGAGTCGGACAGGGGCCGAGAATTAGCTTGGCTTCTTAGAAAGGTTAAGGCTTTGAGTGTGAGGGCAAAGCCATATATGTAGTCTATTTTATGTAAAGAAACTCTTTATCTAGTAAAGTTTTCTAATGAAGTTGAATTAGAATCAGTGCCTCTTTTTCTTCGTATTCTTTTCATGCATTGCATCACATCATATGCATTAATGACCATTAAAAACCTAATCGAATAAAATCATTTCAGTTAACCTGGAAAACCAACAAAGTTACGGCACCCGAGCTAAGGCAAAAATTATGGACCAAAGGTTGGAGAAGCTAGAGCGACTTCAAAGAGAAATGCAAGACCAGTTGCAGGCGCAAATGAAAGAGCAAATAGAAAAGATTCAGCGTGACATGGTGCAAAAGATGGAGGAGTCCCAAAATGATCTGGTGGCTAAGATGACGCAATTATTGAAGGGAGTAGATAAGGGTAAAGGTCCTGTGATTGTTAGTGAAGAAGAAAACAATGGTGAACCACTTTATCCTCCAGGTTTCACGCCTCCGCATGCGCAAGTACAGACTGAGCTGCATCCGCGGAGACCCTCGGTGTCAGTTAGGCCCCAGCAGTTCCAAGGCGATGCTTCAATCCCAATGAATTTTTAACCCGGAGCGGGCCTTAATCCCGGTGAGAGCCCGAATAATATTGCTGTCCCAGATCTTGACGAGATGGTTGAAAAGGACAAGGCGAATGAGGAATTTCCAAAACAATTTGAGGAGAAATGGAAATGGATAGAAGAGAAGTTTAGGGCAATAGAAAGCATCGAAAGCTATGGAATAGATGCAAAGGATCTGAGCTTGGTTCCGGACTTGGTGCTCCCTTACAAATTTAAGATGCCGGAATTCGAGAAATACAACGGGACTAGTTGCCCAGGATCCCATATTACTATGTTTTGTAGAAGAATGACGGGGCATATTAATAATGATCAATTATTAATACATTGCTTTCAGAAAAGTCTTACGGGAGCGGCGTCAAAGTGGTACAATCAGCTGAGCCGAGCTAAAATTGCTACTTGGAGGGATTTAGCACAGGCTTTCCTGAGACAATACAATCATGTCTCAGAAATGATGCCTGACAGGATAACTCTGCAAAATTTAGAGAAGAAATCGAACGAAAGCTTCAGACAATATGCGCAGAGGTGGCGAGAGGTGGCGGTTCAGGTGCAACCACCGCTTTTGGAAAAAGAGATGACGACGCTTTTTATTAATACTTTGAAAGCCCCGTTCATCACTCACATGTTGGGAAGCGCTTCAAAAAATTTCTCGGATATAATCATGAATGGTGAAATGATTGAGCATGCCATTAAAAGCGGAAAAATAGATGGAGGAGAAAATAATAGGAGGGCACCCCCGAGGAAAAGAGAAAATGAAGTGAATAATGTGAATGCTTATGGTAGGTCAATTACCGTGAATCAACCAAAAAAAGTGGTTGCTAATCAACAGGGATCATCAAGACAAGAATCGGGAGCTAGGCAAACTACTGAAAAGCCCCAATTCACGCCAATCCCAATGTCATACAAGGAGTTGTATCAGACTTTATTCGATGCACATGTTGTTGCTCCTCGTTACTTGAGTCCCCTACAACCCCCGTATCCAAAATGGTATGATACGAACGCGCAATGTGATTATCATGCGGGAATTTCTGGGCACTCGATAGAAAATTGTACGGCCTTCAAGAAGGTAGTAGAAGGACTTATCAATTTAGGTGTTGTCAAACTTGACGACTCACCTAGCGCAAAGAATCCGTTACCTAATCACGCAGATAAGGGGGTGAATATGGTTAGCAAAGGTACGGGAGAAGAAGTCAAGACTGACATTGCTAAAGTAAAAACTCCATTGAAACGGGTCTGGAAAGAAATGGCAAAAAGAGGGTTGGTTATTTCAGATTCTGAGGAAGGGCATGAGATGGGAAATTATTGTGAATTTCATCATAAAACAGGGCATGAAATCCAAGAATGTGAAGGATTCAAGGCTTTGGTTCAAAGCATGATGGATAACAAGGAGATGAGGTTTTACGAAGATGCGAAAGAAATGAGGAGCATATGCGCGACAGAGTTGGGAACAAAGGCTCCAAAAATAAATCATCCTGTGGTCATTATCTCACACCCTAAGGGTAATGAGGTTAGGGCTCAGGTAACACCGAAAATTGTAATCCAGAAACCATCAAATTTCTCTTATAGGGATAACAAAATGGTGCCGTGGAATTACGGGTGTAATGTGACCATTTTGGGAAAAGAAGCAGAAAGAAATCAGGAAATAGGTTCTTACACGCGCAATGGAAAAAGATATGACGCTCAAGCAGAGTCGTCCAGGGAAGAGAATTAGAAGAAAGAACAGAGGAAAGGGAAAGCAGTAGAAGTTGAGCCATTGGTAAATGAACCAATAAAAGAGGAGGAGGCAAAGGAGTTTTTGAAGTTTTTGAAACACAGTGAATACAGTGTTGTGGAGCAACTGCACAAACAGCCAGCCCGCATTTCTGTATTGGCTTTACTCTTAAACTCAGAAGTACATCGGAATGCACTTTTAAAGGTGCTAAACGAAACATATGTGGCTGACGATATTTCGGTAAACAAGCTGGATCGGTTGATCAACAATATTGGTGCTGACAATTTTATCTTCTTCAATGATGATGAAATACCATCCGGAGGAAGAGGTTCTACTAAAGCCCTGCATGTTACTGTCCGATGCAAAGGGTACACACTCCCGGGGGCCTTGGTTGATAATGGATCTGCACTAAATGTATTGCCTTTGTCCACTCTTAGTCGATTACCAATAGACAGTTCGCACATGAAAGCATGCCAGAGCATAGTAAGGGCATTTGATGGAACAAAAAAGGAGGTTATGGGGAGAATTGAGGTACCATTAAGGATTGGCCCAGTCACTTATGAGGTGGATTTCTTGGTAATGGATATTAAACCCTCCTACAACTGTCTATTGGGGAGACCGTGGATACACTCAGCAGGGGCAGTACCTTCATCATTACATCAGAAGGTGAAGTTGGTATCGGAGGATCGGTTGGTAACAATAGATGCAGAGGAGGATATTATCGCAGTGATGACCAGCGACGCACCTTATGTGGACATCAACGATGAGGCACTAGAATGTTCTTTTCGGTCGTTAGAATTTGTGAACGCGATGTTTATTACGGAGGGAAATAGAATTCCAGTACCGAAAATATCCAGGACCACTGAGATGGGATTGCGATTGATAGTAGGAAGAGGAGCCTTACCCGGGAAAAGATTGGGAAAATATCTTCAGGGAAGGATTGAGGCACCAATGCCGAAGGAGAAGTTTGATAGATTTGGTTTAGGGTACCAGCCAGACATGAAGCAGAAGAAGAAAGAAGTAGAGAAGAGACAAGAGAGAAGAAGGGCGCGTTTGAATGGACATGAAGCTAAGTGTGAGCCTTTAACCTTTCCCCACATATCTACATCTTTTGTGTCGGGAGGATTTATTCATTCTGAATGTGGAGTGTCCGGTAGCGGCATGGGAGGAATGTTGGAAAACGTTTATACCAACGCCATAGAAGCAACGGAAAGGAGGGCCTTGTTGGAGATCTGCCCTTATGAGCCTGGAAGCGAGCTAAACAATTGAACTGCTGAAGAAATCCCTGTAGTCTTTAGGGCTTATTCAGAGTAATGCTCAAAACATTCCTGTTGTTTGTTGGCCTAGAAACGATATGAATCTTTTTTGAAATAGGCATCGGGCCTAAGTATCATTATTTTAATGAAATACGTGTCTACGTTCATCTCGATCAGTCACTTTTTTTTTCCTTTTATATTTTTCATTTGGTTGATTGTCTTACAAATAATTCTTTCATTTGTAATTCTTTTGCACAAACATATTCATAAATTTATGTATTCTTGGTATATTCTTTGATGTGCCCTCATAGGTCTTCAGATATCAATGACATGAGTGACGCTGCCTCAAACGCGGAGCCTATTTTTGAGCAAGAAGTGTGTTTAGAGGGATCCTGCGACTTTGAAAATGACGAAGATTATGATGCATCTCCGGACTTGTTAAGAATGGTGGAACAAGAGGATAAGCATATCCTACCTCATAGGGAATCATTAGAAATAGTGAGCCTAGAGGATGGAAAGGAGGTGAAAATTGGAACTGAAATCACCGCAAAGACAAGGCAAGACCTCATTAATTTGCTCAGAGAGTTCAAAGATGTTTTCGCGTGGTCGTACCAAGATATACCTGGGCTAAGTACTAACATTGTGGTGCATCGTCTGCCCATAAAGGAGGATTGTAAACCCGTTCAACAGAAGCTCAGGAGAATGAGACCTGACATTGTGTTGAAAATAAGAGAAGAAGTCAAAAGACAATTCGACGCTGGATTCTTACAAGAGGTCAAGTATTCGGATTGGGTAGCCAACATCGTCCCTGTTCCCAAAAAAGATGGAAAGGTACGAATGTGTGTGGATTATAGGGATTTGAACAAGGCTAGCCCAAAGGACAACTTTCCATTGCCTCACATTGATACTTTGGTAGATAACACGGCGGGCTATTCATTGTTTTCTTTCATGGATGGTTTCTCTGGATACAATTAAATAAAGATGCATCCTGGAGACATGAGGAAAACCACATTTATTACCTTATGGGGAACATTCTGTTACAAGGTAATGCCCTTCGGATTGAAGAATGCGGGAGCAACATATCAAAGAGCTATGGTGACTTTGTTTCACGACATGATGCACAAGGAGATCGAAGTCTATGTTGACGATATGATCGCGAAGTCTAGAACGGAAGAAGAGCATGTTCAAGTCTTGAAAAGGTTATTTTTGAGATTAAAGAAATTTCAGCTCAAGCTTAACCCGGCCAAATGCACGTTTGGAGCCAGATCAGGGAAGTTATTAGGCTTCATAGTTAGCAAAAAGGGGATCGAGGTTGACCCAGACAAAGTAAAGGCAATACGAGATTTACCTCCCCCGCGCACTCAGAAGGAGGTTCGAGGTTTCCTAGGGAGGCTGAATTACATTGCTCGGTTCATCTCACAACTGACAGAGAAATGTGATCCAGTATTCCGGCTCTTAAAGAAACATAATCCGGGTGAATGGGATGAAGAGTGTCAGAGGGCTTTCGATAAGATAAAGCAGTACTTGGCTAATACCCCAGTCTTATCACCTCCAAGTCCAGATAGGCCATTGATATTGTATCTAACAGTGTTGGAGAATTCCATGGGATGCGTATTGGGCCAACATGATGAGACAGGAAAGAAAGAAAGGGCAATATACTACCTCAGTAAGAAATTTACTGATTGCGAAATGAGGTACTCATCAATTGAGAAGTTGTGTTGTGCTCTAATCTGGGCAACCCGAAGACTGAGGCAGTATATGTTGTATCACACGACTTGGCTGATTTCAAAGTTAGATCCTTTAAAGTATGTGATGGAATCGACTGCTTTGAACGGGAGAATGGCTAGATGGCAGATCTTGCTATCAGAATTTGATATAGTATATGTCAGTCAGAAGGCCATAAAAGGAAGTGCAATAGCCGATTTCCTAGCTAGTAGAGCCTTGGAGGACTATGAATCTTTGAATTTCGATTTTCCAAACGAGGACTTGATGTATGTGGCGAATACTGAAGAAAATCCTCAAATGGATTGCGTATGGAAGTTAAATTTTGATGGAGCTTCAAATGCTACGGGTAATGGAGTTGGGGCAGTTTTGGTATCCCCAAGTGGAGATCATTATCCTGTTGCTAGCAAGTTGGACTTCGATTGTACAAATAACATGGCAGAATATGAAGCATGTATTATGGGCATTCGTGCAGCCATTGAACGAAACATCAAAGTACTGAGAGTATACGGGGATTCAGCGTTGGTGATAACCAACTCAAAGGGGAGTGGGAGACTAGAGATCCTAAGCTAATCGGTTATAGAAAACTAGTTCTTGAATTGGCTGAGGAGTTTGACGATATCACATTCTATTACCTCCCACGGGAGGAAAACCAAATGGCTGATGCTTTAGCTACTCTAGCTTCGATGATTCAGGTGAATAGACTTGAGGCAATGAGGCCTGTTCAGATGAGTATCTCTGAGACCCCGGCTAATTGCTGCAATATTGAGGAGGAGGGAAAAGATGATTGTCCTTGGTATCAGAGTATCCTACAATATGTGAAAAATCGGGAATACCCTGATCAAGCGACAGAGAATGACAAAAGAACTCTGAGAAAGACAGCCATTGAATATGTCTTAGATGGAGAAGTGTTATACAAAAGAAGGAAGGATCAAGTACTGTTGAGATGTGTGGACGCTGTGGAAGCCAAGAAAATTTTGGAAGAAGTCTATGAGGGTATTTGTGGGACGCACGCCAGTGATTTCACGATGGCCAGACAGATCATGAGATTTGGATACTATTGGCCCACCATGGAAGAAGATTGTATTGATCATGCCAGGAAGTGCCACAAATGCCAGATTTACGGAGACAAAATACACGCGCCTCCTTCACCTCTTCACGTCATGACCTCTCATTGGCCGTTTTCCATGTGGGGTATGGATGTTATTGGGCCAATATCACCAAAGGCTTCTAATGGGCATCGCTTCATCTTCGTAGTAATTGATTACTTTACCAAGTGGGTGGAGGCTGCTTCATATGCAAATGTCACGAAAGCAGTAGTCAGCAAATTCTTGAAGAAGGAGATCATTTGTCGATATGGAATGCCTGAGAGGATCATATCCGACAATGCGATGAACTTGAATAATAGCACAATAGCTGAAGTTTGTAGCAAATTTAAAATTAAGCATCATAACTCATCGCCGTATCGTCCAAAAATGAATGGTGCAGTGGAGGCGGCCAATAAAAACATTAAAAGAATTGTGGGGAAAATGACTGAGACCTACAAGGATTGGCATGAGAAATTATCATTTGCTCTCCTTGCCTATCGAACATCTGTTAGAACTTCTACTGGGGCAACGCCTTTTTCTCTGGTTTATGGAATGGAGGCAGTATTACCCATTGAAGTTGAAATCCCTTCTCTACGGGTGTTATCTGAGCTACAGTTGGATAAAGCCGATTGGATCCAATCTCGGTACGATCAGTTGAACCTAATAGAGGAAAAGAGGCTAAGGGCTATTCACCATTGGCAAATGTACCAGAAACGAATGATGCGAGCTTATAATAAAAAGGTTCGCCCCCGAGAATTTCGTGAAGAGGACTTGGTACTAAAAAAGATTCTTCCTATGCAAAAAGATTTTAGAGGAAAATGGATGCCAAATTGGGAAGGCCCTTATGTTGTAAAGAAGGCCTTTTCCGGTGGAGCTTTGATCCTCTGCGAGATGGATGGCAAAAGTCTACCAAATCCTGTAAACGCAGACTCCGTCAAGAAATACTTCACTTGAAAGAAATGGGAACCAAAGTGAAAACCCGTGAAGGGCGCTTTGCTTCCTAAAAAAAAAAAAAAGGGGGAGACTTTGGAGAGGCTAAGGTGAAAACCCGTAAAGGGCACTTTGAGACCAAAGAGGGCTTGAGTCGAAAACCCGAAAAGGGCGACTCAAGTATTGGGCAGAATTGGAACATCAAGACTTGAGCGGATCAAATTTTGGATCGGGGGGATATGATGATCTTCCTTTACTTGAACCAACAAGAAAGGATATGCAACGTCTTGAAGCATTGACAGAGTATTGCAGATCTCCTGAACACCCGTCAAACTCAGAAGGGTCTTCGGAAAGTTTGTACAGAGAAACTCAAGCTGCGATAACTGGGGCACCTAGTTCTTATGTTTCTTGAGAATACATTCTTTTATTTTCTTTCTTTCTTCCTTTCTTTTTGTGAAAACACACATTCTCAATCCACTTCTTTGTTGCCTTTCTTTCGCCATCTTTGATGTTTTATTTGAGTTATGATCAGAACCGACTTTATTCTTATCCATTGTTATGACCTTTTGCAAACATGTTGCATTGGAATAATGATTAATGGACTAATAAAACGTTCACAAAGGAAGTTTTACATATTACTCTGAAAAGTTCTAAATAATATAGGAACCTAAAACAGGACTATTGTTTAGAACACGCCAATTTTAAAGGTTGGAAATTTGAGAATGAAGGGTCCAAGTTTGGGCTCTCTCTTTGGATTTTGTCGTCAAATGCATTGATTGAACAAAATGACAAAATGTTATGTTAATGACAAAGCTAAATAAATAAGCTAGCAATGATTATCAGGCAATAGGAAGAGGTTACCTCGGAAAAGAGATCCTTCATTTGCACATGAGTACGACACCTTGAGAATGGTGTGGGAAGCTAGAACGATTCAGGTCATGTATCCTCGAATAGTGATAGGAGAAGACTGAGGAAAAGCCACATATTTTTACCCTTGGATTACAGTGGGAGAATGATGGTACAAAATTTAGCACCCCAATGGATTAAACTTTGAGGTTCACAGTAGGGGCAACTTGGCTAAACGTTTCTTCAGAAAAGCCAGTCAAGCAAGAAGGCGTCGTAGCACGTTAGTCACAAAGCCTTAATAAACTTCGAGTAATGACAACCTAAGCGAGATCATTCTCGAAAAAAAAAAATTTACATCATGCAAACACCATTCACACATGTCTAGTTAGGAGCATTTGATTCATTTAGATCATGCCATCCTAATCATTAGGCATAATCAGGTTCATTATACAGGTCATCTTCCCTAGAGAACAGATCAATGAAGACATCAGATCCTGCTGACTGCGAAGCAGATCAAAGATAGAAGACCTTGCCTTCCTACGTCGACAACGAAGTAGATCGAAAAATTTCAGATATTATCTCCCTGAGATTACAGCGGAGCAGATTGAAGATAGTAATCCTATCTTCCTGAGATTACAGTGGAGCGGATTAAAATAAAGGATCTTATCTCTCTGAAGTTACAGTAGAGTAGATCGCATCAGGTCTTATCTCCCTGAGGTTACAGTGGAGCAGACCAAGGAATTTCAGATCTTATCTCCCTGATATTACAGCGGAGTAGATTGAAGCTAGTAATCCTATCTCCCTGAGATTACAGTGGAATGGATTAAAATAAAGGATATTATCTCTCTAAGATTACAGTAGAGTACATTGAAGCCAGTAATTCTATCTCCCCGACGTGGTGGAGTGGGCCGAAGCGCCAATGCCTATACCTCTGAAGTTGCAGTAGGTCAGATCAAATCTATCATAGCTAGTCTTATCTCTCTGACGTTACAGTGGAGTAGACTTAAACCACCAACCTCGTCCCCCTGAAGTTGCTGCGAAGAAGATAAAGGCTACAGGACGCATCTCTCTAAAATGCAGTGGACTGGAATGAAACTACTTGAAATGGAGAAGTACCAGAACAAGTCAAGACTCGGCGAGACCGGGCAAAATGGGCCTTTCTTAGTCTTTGCTCTGTTATCGTTACACGACAATGAGCAAAGAGGGGCAGCTGTTGCAGGCCCATTTACCCGGTGGCCCACTACCCGTTACAAGCCCAATTACAAAATAAACCAAACCCATCTAAAACCTAACCCAAAACCCGAGCCCAATTCCCCCCTAAAAACCCAACTAGGGTTTCAGAAAAATGAAACCCTAGCCGAACCTAGCGCCGCATCCATCCCTCTGCCGTTTGCCTTGTCCCATCGCCACCCACCGTGCCTAGCTTCATCAACACCTGCAAAATGGCAGAAAAAGTCGGAGCACACAACAGATAGTGCAAAGAATACAACTAAAAAATACAATGTAAATTGGATATAAAAGCAAAACAATATCTCTGTACATTAGGAAGGGACAGCGTTTTTTGAATCCAAAAAAGAAAAACAGATCAAAAGGTTGACTCCAATTTATTCTTCTCTGTTCTTGTTTCTTATTTACTTTACTCTTTATTTTATTGTTTATTTTTATTTTTTGTTTATTTTTTTTTCGCATTCGTTCAACAAAGAAAAAGGAATTAAAAGGGAGAGGAGAAAATACCTTACCGCTTCGACGGGCTGGTGTCGGAACCCCACCCTTGCCGTCGTTGGATTCGAGCCGAAAGGGGCATCTCATCCCTTTTCCTTTTGGTCTTGCGGCTGAGAAGGCTTAGCCTTTGGGGACGCAGCAAAGTTGGGAGGCTTAGAGGCCTTTCTCGCGCAACTCCGGCCATTGGCCATGGAGGCGGAGATGGCGGCCTGAGCCTAAGGGGTCGAGAGAGATATAGGGAGGAGAGCACTCGGGCTCTCAGCTCTCTTTTTTTGTTTCTTTTGTTGTTTTCTTGATTGCTCAGAAAATGAAATGGAGGCTGCCCGATTAGGGTTCTTCTTGGCCCTTGCTTGATGTGTGAAACGACGCCGTTTGGAGTCTGATCAGTGGCTCCAAAATGGCGTCGTATTGAGCTCTGACCCGCGCGGTGACCCGACCCAGGGGAAGGATTCGCGTGTTTTCTTTAAATGGGATATTTGCGCGCGCAGTCCCTCCGACTTTGTAGCGCGTTGCAATCTGGTCCTATTTCACTATTTCCTATTTTTCAATGTAGCCCCAGAATTCCGTCTTTGTTCTAATTTGACCCTATGTTGCGCTGCGTTTTGGGGCTTCGGGGCATTTACCATTTTGGTCCCCCCTTTTTCGCGCATATTGCATCTTGATCCTTTATTCTGTTTTATTTTTGATTTCAGCCCTGAGGTTTCGTTCCCGTTTTGAATTAGTCCTATTATTATTATTATTACTGTTATTATTATTACCTATTTATTTATATTGATTTTATTTAAACTTCCGGTACATATATATATTTTTATATTTTACAACTTATGTACCTATATATATATATCTATATACACATTTTCATTTTCATGAATACATACATATTTATATAATCTTTATGGTCTAAAATACACCCTTTTATATTTTTTAAATCCACATATACATACACATTTTCAATATATTTTTAGTATGTATATAAATTAACGTATTTATTTGTATACATATGTATATTTTCATTAGTTTTAAACTTTTGTTTGTACATATATACTTTTTCTTTTATTTTACAATATATATACACTTACTTTTTATATGTATTC
Organism: Gossypium hirsutum; assembly: GCF_007990345.1. Lineage (NCBI taxonomy): Eukaryota > Viridiplantae > Streptophyta > Magnoliopsida > Malvales > Malvaceae > Gossypium > Gossypium hirsutum. The sequence continues at coordinate 3,522,855 of NC_053440.1, forward strand.
CTTTATCTTCGTATTCCATAGTTTTATACACCTATATGCACATATTTTTACATATACGCATATTTATTTATCTTATATAAAATATACTTTATATATTTTGTTAATTCATGTATACACATATCTTAGTTCATGTCTATATATATCTTTTATACTTAATTGTATTTGCTATTTATTTATTTCATTTTTGTTATTATTTTGAATGAATGATTTAACTTTATTCGCTTTTATTTTGTTATTTGTATGTTGTAAGTTTGATCGTTCATATTGATTGCTATAGCTTGCATCGTTTTTATATTTTCATGTTCATTATGATTTTGCCATGCATAAATAATGTAATTTGCTTTCGCTATAATTTTGTGCTTTATTTTTACTCGATATAACAAAATTTATTTTTTTAAATGGCATTTCGTGTTTGGATTCGAGAAAATCGTGCCCTAACTTACTGGGTTTCGATACTCTCGATAAATCTAAATGTACGGATCTTTCTAAACTCAAATTTTAGATGGCCTCGGGATAAAAAAAAATCACGTCCTAACTTACTGGTCGCGATCTCATTTTTAAATCCGAGATGGCTAAAATATCTTTCAAATAAGCATTTTCATTCGCGTGTCGAGAATTTGAGATATTGTATGCTAACTTACTGGATATGATTCTCTTTCTCGATTAACGTGAAATACATTCCTTTTCCAAAAATTTTCATTTTAATACAAGGATCGTATTTTTAGTTCTTTCAAGTTCCCAATTTTCGACATCAAGACATTAGATAATCAACTAGGAACCAATTTCTGGGCGTTATGAGGGTGCCAATCCTTCCTCGTACGTAACCGACTCCCGAACTCATTTTCTAAATTTCGTAGACCAAAACCGTTGTTTTAATAAAATCAAATTATTTATTAAAAACAACCCTTTTCCCAGGTGACCCAATCACACCTCAAAAAGGATTGGTGGCGACTCCCTTTTTCATTTTCAAAACCCAGGTCGACCCCGTTTTCCATAAAAAAAACGGTGTCAACAACACTTACAAGCCATGTTGAACGCTTCAAAGCAATTTAATATAGAACCTGCCAAGAATCATTCCTTTATGTTACGCCATTGCGAGCCTTACTAGGATACGTTTCAAGGGTACTGCTTTCAAATTTCTCCATGTACTTTGTTCTTTCAAGTTTTCCCCACAAAGGCTTTCACGTCAAAATTGCCACACAGGCTATTGATTCCTTGTTCACCACAAGGGCGGTTCTTAAGAGTGCGCCACAAAGGTGTTCCTTATTTGCCACAAAGGCATTCTTTCATATTATGCCACAAAGGCTTTCTTTCATATTACATCACAAAGGCTTTCTTTCATATTACGCCACAAAGGATTTTCTTTCATATTACGTCATAAAGGCTTTCTTTCTTCATATTACATCACAAAAGCTTTTCTTTCCTAACGTGTTTATGATATGGATTTGCCTAAACTCATGTTACGTAAGGTTTGCCCATATCATCATAAGACACATAGGGAACCTCATTGGGTAATAACCTTCCTTTAGTTCCTCTTTAGAGGATGGCATGGTCATGGGTTTTTCCTTCGATATTCATATCAGAGATCATGTTTTTAATCCCGAAAAATCCCTTTAGACACTACTGTGATGAACAAATATAGACTTCCTTAACAAACTCTTCATATATTGAATCTTATAGAAAGGTTACGGAAAATATTAAAAAAACTAAATTTTACAATAAACTTAGCTATATTGCGACTCTTATAGAAAAAACTTGACTATATGGAACATAACTTAACACAAATCAAACCAAACCCGTTTTATCTAAGCTTGTAACCTTAGGGGGCGAAATTGCAACATCTTTAACTCAATAAGAAATGAAGGCATAATGAGAGTTTTTGGCCCTCAAACTTTACAAAAGTCATTTTAGCCCTCCATTTGTTTTTTTTTATTAAATCACTTTAGAATAGATGGAAAAGTTAACGTTTGTTAACTTTGCTGACATAGAATACACGTGGACCGTCACACCAAAATTTAATTAATTTTTTAAAATTTAAAAATATTTTTATAAATGTTACACTTTTTAAAAATAATTTTATTGATTTTTAAAAATTTTAAAAATTAATTAAATATTGACATCTCATCCACGTAACAATTCACTCGCATGACACACTAGCAAAGTTGAAAAAACGTAAATTTTTTCCTCCATTTTGAGTGATTTGATAAAAAAATATAAATTAAAAAATTAAAAAAGGTAAAAAGATAAAATGAAAAATTAAAATAATTTTTTATAAAAATTAGAAAACAAATCATTATCACATAAATAAATGAAGGAGATCTACGATTCTAGGAATGTGGACCCGACCAATCGGTCCGAATGGCATAATTGAGATTCTTTAAAATATCATTACTCTTTTTAAATTTCCCCAACAATAAATGAAAAATAGAATAAAACTAAATCACAACTGTAACTAAGATTTTTTATACTTGGTGTCATCTCCAAAGATCTTTTTTCTTCTCTTCTGATCATCACAATGAATTGTCTTCAGAATCTTCCGAGGTCTGATCAAAATCTATTCTTTTCAATTCTTTTTAATATCCAATCTTTATTTGTCTCAGAATCTAATCTAAAAAGCTTGCTAAAAGTTTGTTGTTTGGAATAGTTTCAGATCCTATGCCTTGCCATTTCAAGGTTTCAAGTGCAATCCAAGAAAACTACTTTCTTGTTCCCTTAATATGATGGTACATTTCCAGGTTTTACCACTTTATCCCTGAATTTTTTGTTTAGTTTTATCATTCCATATTGTCGATATCCACTGGATTTATCTTTTCGTTCTTTGGTTGTTGAATTTTGTGATTTAATATAGGGCGGGATGAACTCGAGTAATGTACCGCGGAGTATGGTAGTTAAGGTAACTCAATTATCTGTGGATTTCGGATTCGTTCCTGGGCTTTCGTTAGAATTTTTGTATTAGCATCAGGGATTTGTTGTTTTGCGGTAGATTCTAATATTTCTTTTAGGTGTTTTGCTCTATTTGTTGTAGTTTTCTAAAGAGACAGTTCCTTAACTTTTCTTCTTGGATTAAGATATTATGTGTTTTTGCGTTTTGATCCTTTACTCTTTTGTGTTTGTGGATGGATGGATGGTATTCTTCCATTGGAACAAGGTAAATATCATATTTCACTTACAAGTCATTATTAGAAACTTTTTATGGTAGGAAATACGAAGTTTACGGAAAGGTCGTTTTAAGTAAGAATAATTGATTAAGCTGCTGTATATGTTTGAGATTCTTTTCGTAATCATAATCATAAATGATAAAATGTCGATGCCAATGTTGTAACTTGAGACTGACCTGCATTAAATTTTAAACCAGGGGATGCAGTAATTTTTATTTGCATTTATCATATACCACGTTAAACCAAAATGATCTACACTCTTTCTAAAAACACGTATAGCATTGATAGTTGCACCGAAATGTACCAGGAAGTTCAATAACCTTTTGGGAGTTCATACATGATTGAATTATTGGTATTATGATGAAAAAGGTGTCTCTGCGTGCAGCTTAACATGCTGCTTGATTGTCTTTGAACCTTGATTCGTTGGCTAATTTATTTTTTGACAGGCAATTCCTGGTTCCACATCAAGTGAAAAAACGAGTAACTCTGACTCAGAGGGGAAAAAATCTGAGACATATAGTCATGATATGACAGAAGCTATGGGCGCTGGTAAGTTCACTTGTGTGTTGCTTTTGCTTTAAGTTTGAGGATGGCTTTTAGGTGCATTTTTCGTGTCCAGGGCCCAGACTCATGTCTTTTGATGTGAGATACAAAAAATAAGCTAAAACCTTACTGTAATGTCTCATAATAGCAGGCAGATCTTCATATGAAGTCTCAACATGATAACTCAATATTCTGGTGTAGTGGTATTCTTGCTTTGGTGGTCACTCTATTATATAGTTTGGTTGCTTTCTTTGGTTAGTCATTTTTAATCATTTCTTCATGTGGTTTTCTGCAGTTTTGACTTATAGGCATGAATTGGGAATGAACTACAACTTTATCCGTCCAGACCTAATTGTAGGCTCATGTCTGCAGGTAATTCTCATTTCTAAGTGAATAATAGTAGAAGACTCCCCCTTAAATGGTCACCCAAATTAAAATTTTTCTTTCTCTTTAAATCGACAGACTCCTGAAGACGTTGACAAGTTACGTAAGATCGGAGTTAAAACGATATTTTGCTTGCAGCAAGACCCAGATTTGGAGTATCCTAGACACTATTGTCATTGAAGTTCTATCTAAATTTATGATTTGAAGAACAAAAGTAACTAATTTCTCTTACATATTTTCACATGCATGATTATTTGTTGGTAACATTTGAACATGTAATTGACAAGAAGGTTGAGGAATTAAGTGCTGTATTTCCTTTACTAGAATTTCCAGATATTTTGGGGTTGATATTGGCGCCATTCAAGATTATGCCAAGAAATGTGGTGATATTGAACACATACGTGCTCAAATAAGGTCAGACATCAAAATTGACTGATACACTATACTAAGTTTTCACTGTGAACAACATCTGTAAAGTTATTTGTGAAACTAGTGATTAGTAGTTTGTTGTCATAGCAATTTTTATGTATTGCTAATACCTTAACTAGTGATTTGGAGTCCTTTTTGTTGTTAATCTAGATGGGTTGATATTGGATGAAGCAGGGACTTCGATGCATTTGATTTACGGATGAGGCTTCCGGCTGTGGTTAGTATGTTGCATAAGGCCGTAAATCGGAATGGAGGTGTAACATATATCCATTGTACCGCTGGACTTGGAAGAGCTCCTGCTGTTGCGGTATTGAACTTATTTTTATTTGTCTGAAATGTCTTTCCATCCAGATTTTATAGCTAAACCTTGATGAAATGAGCTGTGTTTTTGTTCCTCAAATTTATCTTAATACTGATCTGTACATTTTTGTTGTTACTCACTACAGTTGGCATATATGTTCTGGGTTCAAGGCTATAAACTTAGCGAAGCTCACAGAGAACTGCTGGTATCTTTGCCTCTGTTTCCATGCTTTTCTTTTCGGGTCAATTCAATTTTGGGTGCCTGGATTTGTTTCTACCATTTCAGGGTTGATGACTTTATCCTTGAATAAATATTCATAAGAATGATACTTCTCAATCAACTAGTACATTCAGTGATCACTGTGATTGTTTTTGCAATGCCAGCCATTTGGTTGAGAGTTCCTCGATTTAAGTGGCACCAATCTAGATTCTAGGATCTAAGTTTTGGAGTCTGAACAGCTTGCTTTACCGTTATAACAATAAGCACTCCCTTCATTTTTTGTCCCTCCTTTCAAAGAAGCAGGCACCAATCTGATCCCTATCATAGAAGTAATTTCAGGTTAGAAGTTAGTTTATGTCAATTCTGGAAATAATTTTGGAAAACATTAAACTGGTGGGATAGTAACCTCTAGACTTATTCCGTTTTTCCCTCTCTCTTTTTCTTTGTTAAAGATTAAAGAGGGTTTTGCATTGTTATAGTGTGCAACTGTGTGCAGGTTATCTTATAACAGCTCTGATATATTTTTTAATTTCTTCTCTTTCAGAGCAAACGCTCATGCTTCCCTAAATTGGAGGCCATCAAAAGTGCTACTGCTGATATTGTGAGTTGTTTTCCTTCTATTACGATAGGCATAATCATTCATGAACCCAAAAGTTTTTATTTTCTTTTTGGATATTTGAATTTGTTTGTTTATTGTATGAAGAGTAGATCTTGTTATTTGCTACAAGTTTCATATAAATGCTGCTTGATTGTGCAGAAAACACTTTTAGTTTCCTTTTTATTTTGGTAGTGCTAATATATATTTAATATGTGAAGCATGCAAGCCCTTCTCCTGAATATTTGGTTAGAATTCTTGTCCTTGTTTGGCATTAATCCGTTTGCTTTCTTGTATGGTTTAAGTCATTCATATTCTTGAAATTGAATATGGTTGCAAATGATTGGCTTCTATATAATATTTTTCTTGCCTTAGCGCTTCAATGGAGCCTTTTTTTGGTGACTACAGTTGAAATAAATATATCTAAGGATTATAAGGGTAATTGAATTCTTGATGATTTTATTTGTTTTGTTTGTCTGTACATGCTAAAGATAGTGACAAATAAAACTAATGAGGTAACTATCCATGGGACTTGCATTGCACTTTCTCGGTTTTTCTTTCCCCTTCCCTCCCTGTCTCTCCCCTTTAGCAGCATTGTTATTGATTAATATGAAGGTTAGAAATGTAGAAAAGCTATTTTATTATCTGCTTCATTGAGTTCATGAAATTGTAAAGCATCCTCTCTTTTGGTGTTCAATACAATATGTTTATTGCATCATTCTCTAAAGAATAAGCTCATGCAGTCATTGAAAAACATTTATTTATTATTTGGTGTGTAATATATATAATGTTAATTGCAGTAGTCTCTGGAACACAAGCTTCATGATGTTGTTATTATTATATTTAAAATTTCCTACACAAGCATTATATGTTCAATGAGAAGTTTTTACAAACTCATTTATCATATTTTCTCAATGTACAGCTCACGGATCTCAAGAAGGAGCTTGTCACTTTGTCATGGGAAGACAGAAAGTGCTCTACAGTGGAAGTTTCTGGACTTGATATAGGTTGGGGCCAGGTAATGATCTACTATTCATTATTAGCACATTTGAGCTACTCTAGTTCTTGAGAATTATAGAAGCCATGAACTTCGTTCAAGGATGCAAAAAATGCCAATCCTTCAAATACATAGAAAAACTTGGAAAAATCTGAACATAACCGTGTCGGTGACATATTCATATCCAACACTGCCAGCCAAGCCCAAGTAACATAGCTGTGAAGATACTTGACTGTTGGAAACAAATATTTTTACAGTTCTTCTCAGTTGAACAATATTGACTCCAGGAAAACATATTCACCACTCTTTGCATATTCCAGCTGTTTTCTAGATAGATGTATCATATGCTTTTAGGGATAGTATTCTCTCTAAATCTAGACAGTTGTTCCTTTCAGTTATGATGAAGGATAGCATAACTACAAGATAGTTGCTATTTTATATGTTGAAAAAAGATAACCTTATTATATTTATAGAAAGTAAGATTTGGATGATTTTCTTTTCTAAAGGATACACATAGTTAGCTTCGTTTACAGTAGGCAAGATAAGTTGAATCAAGCACTCTTTTCTTACAGAGCAAGTGGATTATGTGGTATCCAAAGTGAGGCCTCTATTCCTCATGGTAGCTTTGAACCTAAATCTTGCATATCATATCCAACTGATTTTGTGCATATAGAGAGTTCTTGGTTTCCTCTATATTGGATTCAGAAGTGTGTTCTACATATGAGGCAGATTGTGGTTAATTCGTTTGCTTTTATTCCCTTTTCATGCAAAGTTGAAAAATAAGTTTAGAGAAGATTTCAATGGATTATTCATTCTTGTTAAGATGAAATACTAATTAATTCATTCGCTTTCTGCTTTTTTATTATTCTACCTATATTGTCTTTTTTATCCAGAGAATGCCTTTGAAGTTTGACGAAGAGAATGGTTCATGGACTCTTCAGAGAGAACTTCCGGTAATCATATTTTGTTCGCTGGACTGTGTTTAATTTGTCTTTAATTTGTTCGATGCTGAAAAATATATTCAGTATCTTGCATTTTCCTTGTTACAACTTATTGCTTTCTTGCCCTGTTTTCTTTTAATGTTTCTCTTATCCATGTTCATTCTGAGTATCCTATTGGGACAAAAATTTCGCCTAGTGACCACTCATGGTTTTAAGATTAAGATTCCTGTGCATTTATGTTTCAGTTATGCTAAGTCTCCCAATTTGCATGCATTTGTATTCAGGACCAGAACTTCTATCCTAGTTCTTATTTAAGCTATTTAAATGCTTCATTCATTCATGCATCTACCTTTCATAGAAAATATCATAGAATTCTTACTTTCACTTTAGTGTTAGGAACGAAACAATTGGTACAGGTCTAAATTATTAGTATAGTTTTTCTGAGCAATAACATATGTAGACTACATTACAAGATAATGGTTCATTTTTTGTTTCTTTCACAGGAAGGACGCTATGAGTACAAATATATAGTTGATGGTGAATGGACCTACAATGAGTTTGAACTGGTAACAACCCCTAACAAAGATGGCCATGTCAACAATTTTCTTCATGTAAGTTTCTACTTTCTAGTTTGGTTGTCAAGTGAGGAGCTCAATCTTGTATTATCAATTATGTATGTGCCATTTATGTTAATCAGACTTGGGAGTGAGTATTGGGTATGGGTATGGGTATGGGTATGGGTATGGGTATGGGTATGAGTATGAGTACGAGTACGATTTTTTAAGTTTTCTTGGAGGTTACCAATTTGCCAGACGGGAATGTCAGACAAGGGTACTTCCAGAAAAAGAATTAGGAGTAACATATATATCATGGATTTATTTACCCATGTGTTAGACATAATGTTAGACATGGGTACTTGGAGATAAATAAAGAGTCAGAGCCGCATAGAGTACAGTTAACTGCTCCAACATTGTGTAAATTAGTTCCAGAGGTACCTCCAATGGACCATTATTAGATAGTTTGAAAGAATATTGTTCACGAAGCTGTATCAGTTGTGAATAAATTTGTGAGGTGGAAGTTAATATTTGTGATGGTTGCAGGTTGTGAACAGTGACCCAAACAGCGCAAATGGAGAAGCTCGGAAGAGGCTGACTAGTGACGATCCTGATCTTACGAAAGAAGAACGGATTAAGATTAGACGGTTTCTGGAGTCCTAAACTGAAAAATAGAATAGAAAAGCAAACATGTAAATTTTGTTTGAAATAAGCTTGTATCCTACTGTTATCTTGTAGAATTACTACGATAAATAAAAAGAGTGATGGCTTTAATAATTACCCACAAAATGCCACCTTCAAAAATTTATTTAAATAATATTCAAGAATTACCATGATCTTTAGACTCATTATAAAAAAAAAAGAAAGAAAGAAAGGAAAATAGGCATAATAATAATTTATAGATAATTAGATTTTGACACAATCAGGTTCTGAATAAAAAGAAATATGTTTTGTTGAAATAGTAAAAAGAAATATTTTTAGTTGAATAGTAAGATTGCTTTTTTAAGTTCAAGTTCTATTAATTGCATTTTTTTTAAATCTATTCTAATTTTAAATTAATTTTCTATAAAAAGATAAAAGTATTTTTACATAATATTTCTTGCTTTTAATTTTTTTCTAATTCAGTTATGTTTGAGTGGTAAAAGTGAAGAGATGATTCAATTTAGTAAGTATAGAATCTTGCATAAATTTTGAAATTTTTAAGGAAGCCATGTTGCGTGAGGATTTGGTCACAACATTAGAGGGTCAATGTCGCGACACTGAAGCTTTAAAGCACCCAAAGTACTCGACTGCGAAGGGTGTCACAAAGCCAAGGTTTGGGTGTCACGACACTGGTGCTTGATGAGGAAAAAAGTTGAAGGACATCTTTCGGTTTACCTCTGATTCGGTTTACCTCTGATTATTACATTTTTTATTTTGGTGATTTTGTAATTTAATCTTTTAGATTATAATTTAATTTAAATCCATCTTTCTATTGTTTGTCATACTATGTCACTTAGTCATTAGCTATCCAAACTCCTTATTTTTGTGTTTGGTTTTAGTTAATTCACCTTATCACACAATCTCCTTTGGGTTCGATCCTTATAATACTCAATGTGTTCTGATGTAACATTACAAATATTACAACTAACCTCTCACACTTACAATTAAAGTTACTTTTTAGTTATTGATATTTTGTGTGTATTCTCGTATTGTTCGTATGGCTTAGTCACTCACTTAATAATAACAATACGAGGTTTATTTGTTTATACATGCAAGCCAAATCAAAAGAGGCAAAGCATTCACATCCCTACCCTCTAACATAAAAAGGTGAACTCTCATTGCCAAAAGATAGTAACACATTTTAAAATAACTACCTTTCTTGAAACGATTGAACTAGTGTTGGCAACCTCATGATCCAAAAAAGGTGCATGCAAGCATTGCTCTTAATAGGGCTCATTCCAATGAGGAAAATGTTAACAGCCCCTTGAACTTGGCCTCCACATATATTTACCTTCTTTTGTCAGGATCAAAGGAGGCATTCCCTACGTTATTTGAGGTACTTAGGTGTCCAACTCTTTTTTGACAAGAAAAGTGAAATATCTCACGATTCTTACAACTCCTTGTTGTCAAAAATTCAATCAAATTCTTCTAAGCTAGCAAAAAGAGTGGCTAAACCTCTAAGTAGAAGAAGAAAAAAAAAGAAACATGCCAAAAAGGACCAAGCATGGCTTGCCAATCAGTGGAGGAGAAAAGGCTGAGTCGCACCCTCAACAGACCAACCATGACAGCCACCTGGCGAAGCCCGGTGCAATTACACCACTTGTCATCAAGCACCACCACCGACGGATCTCCAATGTCAAAGCTGGCGTTCCAACACAAAAAGCAAGGCTTTGAAAATGATAGGGCGAATAAAGAAAAGAAAACAGAGAAAAACAACATCTAAAGGCTTTTGGCATTGCCACCCATTACCAACCAAGAGCTACAACAAAACTCTCATCGACCACCGACATCGGAACATCACACGGGACCCTCCTCAACAAGGTTCTGCTCGGGAGAAGAGAAAAGAGCCATGAGAGCTCAAACAAGGCCCCTAAAAGGGGTTATTAAACCAAGAGGATGGCATAAAAAATAGAGCAGAAACAAGGAGAAGGACGACCAACCACTGACGGCAGGTGGTTGGCCGTCAAGGACGAGAAAAAAGAAAGAAAAGGCTGAAGTTCTGCTTAGGTTTTGATCTTTTATAGTTCTTCATTCAACTAGTATAATAATAAATAATATGTAATTTACTACTATTATATATAAATATTACAATATATATTATAATAATAGATATAGTTTCACATGATAATATAATGTTCAATCATTGATGCATATATATAAACTATTAATATATTGTATGATATGATATAACATTATATAATATAATAGGATGACTAACTTTCAAATATAGGAATAGTATAGGGCCTAGAGCATATTTCAACAATTATAATAATAAACAATAATATATTATAATAATTAATATATTACGTACTATGATGTAGTCATAAACTAACTAAAAATTCGACAAAGGCAAGTGCACCTATTAATTAAAAGTATAGCTACGGTGAGTACAGACATCGTTCCCATGAGGACTAAAAGTACTAGTAATTACTGTCTTTCTATTATTTAACTAAAAAATTAGAGTGATGGATTAAAACTAAAATTAACTAAATTAATTAACTAAAAAACACAACAAGGAGCAAATCAGGAAAATAGTCAATTAACAACCAAGAAGCGAGACAATATCCAGGAAAAAACCCACCTAGACTTCATCTATCATTATCAATCTAAATTGTTGACACCATTTTTTTTTGTGAAAATAGGGTCGAATTGGATTTTAAAAATGAAAACAAAAACGAGAGTCGTCACCAATCCTTTTTGATGAGGTGTGATCGGATCACCTCGAAAAGTAGTTGTTTTTAATAAACGATTTAATTTTATTAAAACAACGATTTTGGTCCACGAAATTCAGAAAAACAAGTTCGGGAGTCGGTTACGTACGAGGAAGGATTAGCACCCTCGTAACGCCCAAAATTGGTACCTAGTTGATTAATTAATGTCTTAGTGTCGAAGATTGAAAAGTTTAAAGAGATTTAAAATACGATCCTTTATTGAAATGTTAAAAATTTTTGAGAAAATGGCATATTTCACGTTAATCAAGAAATATCCAGTAAGTTAGGACACAATGTCTTGAATTCCCGAGATCGTTTAAAACTTGAGTTTGAAAAGATTCGTGTATTTGGATTCATCGAGAAAATCGAAACCCCGTAAGTCAGGGCACGACCTTTTTGAATCTCAAAATACGAAATTTTGCTTATTTTAAAGTCGTGATTTATACCTTAAATAAAGTAATAAAACACAATGTCAATATGGGTAGCAAGACAATAATAAATCCAACGATGTAAACATAACGCGAGCAACCACAACAAAATGATAAATAAATAAATAAAAGATAAAAAAATAATAACAATACGGAAATAAATAAAATTATAAAAAGAAAAATCTATGTATGCATATTTATATATAACAAAGTTTAAAATGAAAGAAAAGATATAAATAAGTAAATAATAATAGTAATATTAATAGTAGTGTACAAGCCCATTTTGCCCGGGCCCATACCAGCAAAACAGATACACTAGCCCAATACCCAAATGTCATTACAAGCCCAAACGGCCCAAACTTAAAACAATTTCAGCAAAAATCAAAAAACCTAACCCTAGGGCGCCGCATGCTAGGACCTGCTGCCACTGCCTTTGTCCCATCGCCTCACGTCCCATCTGCACCGGCGCCGTGCACCTGCTCCACCTGCAATGAGAAGAAAACACGCAAAGAACAGTAGCAAACAGAGAAAAATGAAAAAAGAAAACTAAAATAGCATTAGCTATAAAGCCAAGTATCATCTCTGTAACAGGGGTTCCCCCCCACCCTTTTCTTCACAGTTTCAAGAAATAAAAAAGCAAAAAAAAAAAAAACAGATTCAAAGAAACAAAGGTGCTTTATTTATTTATTTATTTATTTATTTTTTATTTCAAAATAAAGGAAATAATAAGAAAAGAAATTTGTTACCTTTCGGGTGTAATCGGAGACTCCTCCGTCTTGAGGGTGGTCAGGCCAACTGGCTTGCCGAAAGGACCCCACCGGCGGCGAGGAGAAACCGAAGGGTTTTCTTTTTTTCTTCTTCTCTTTTTTGACTTTTGAGCTATCTTAACCCCAAATCGGGGTTTTGCTCGAAAAAAAGAGTGAAAAAGTGCTTTTTTAGTTTTCCGACCACCGTGCGCGGTGGCGCCGTCGACGACGGCCGACGGCCGGAGCGGCGGCTAATGAACGGACCCCTGGCCGAATTTTCAAAAGGGAGAGAGAGACTTGAGAGAAAATTTCTGAGTTTTTTTTAGGGAAGAAAGAAAATGAAATTTTTTAAAAAAAATTTGGTTTTTATAAAGGGTTGAAACGGCGCCGCTTTGGGGTTTAACCCCAGTAGCCAAAACGACGCCGTTTTGGCCTTAATGCCCTTTTACCCGTGCATCAACCCGACCCGATCAGGGGATCCGCGTTTTTTTGAAATTTGGGTTATTTACCCTTTTGGTCCTTCCGCTTTTGCGCTTTAGTGCAATCTGGTCCCTTTTCGTTTTTTTAATTTAGCCGCATAACTTTACTTTTGTTTCATTTTAGTCCCGATCAAAGTGATGCATTTTGAAGGGAGGGATACTTTCTGTTCTGGTCCCCTTTCCTATGCGCGTGTCACAATTTGATCCTTTTCTCTGTTTCCAATTTCGATTTCTGCATTAAGATTTTTGTTTAGTTTCAATTTAATCCTCTGCTTAATATTTTAGTTTTATTATTAAATTGATCATTTTAATATGTTATTACTATTTATTATTCTCAGTCTTATTTTTCTTTTGTTTGTTCATTACTATTGCTAATATATTAATTAGTTTTTTTAAAATTATTTTAGCTTTATATATATAGATGTTTACATACTCTTATATTTTATAAGCTTAAAGTATATATATTTGCATGTGTATATTTTTATAATTTATTTATACATATATGTACGTTCTTGTATTTTTGTACTTTTTAATTTGTATGGACATACATACACATGTATTTTATCTTTTCGTAGTGTTTTTGTCTTCCTATTGGATATTTATTTGTTTATTTATTCTTATGTTTGTTATTATTTTTAGGAAATATTTTAGTTTTTCTTTTATTATTTATTTATTTATTTATTATTTCATATACTTGATTATTTTATTTATGTATTTTATTTCTTTTGATTATTGCTCATATTATTTGTGCTTGTATCATCATCATCATTTTGTTATACAAGTTAATATTGTGTTTACTCCTACCATTTCATGCTAAATTAATTTTATTTAATATGATTTTAAAATGAACAAAATTTTGCATTTTGAAATTCGAGAAGCTCGTACCCTAACTTACTGGGTTTCGATTTTCACGATAAATCTAAATGCACGAATCTTTTTAAACTCAATTTTTAAATGATCTCGGGATTAAAAAATCGCGTCCTAACTTACTGGTCGTGATCTCATTTTAAATTCGAGATGGCTAAAATATCTTTTAAATAAGCTTTTTTCATTCGTGTCGAGAGTATGAGACATTATATTCTAACTTACTGGATATGATTCTCTTTCTCGATTAACGTGAAATATATTTTTTTTCTCAAAAAATTTTTCTTTTAGCATTTTAATATAAGGATTGTATTTTTAAATTTCTTTAAAGTTTTCAGTTTTTCGACACTAAGACATTAAGTAATCAACTAGGTATCAATTTTGGGCGTATCGAGGGTGCTAATCCTTCCTCGTGCGTAACCGACTCCCGAACCCGTTTTTCTGAATTTTGTGGACCAAAATGGTTGTTTTAATAAAATTAAACCGTTTATTAAAAACAACCAGTTTTCGAGGTGATCCAATCACACCTCATTAAAAAGGATTGGTGGCGATTCCCGTTTTTTTCGTTTTCTTTAAAACCCAAGTCGATCTCGTTTTTCATCCAAAAAAATGGTGTCAACAAGTAGAATAACAAATAATCTAAAGTTTTAAAAAGAAAAGATATATATATAAATAATAATATAATAAGACACATATATTTAAAATTTACATAAGTAAATATAAATGGAAATATAATGATAAGAACAATAATAATAATATTAATATTAATAAATAAAAAAATAACAACATTAGTAATAATTCTAATGATAATACTAATAATAATAGTAAGGGTAATAATAATAATATTATTAATAATACTACTAATAATAATAATCGTAATCATAAACTAATTAGCTTAATAATAATAAAAATAATAATAATAATAGGACTAAATTTGGGAGAAATCGGAAGTAAAATAAGGCAAAGGATCACATTGTGACACGCGCGAAACATGGAGGGATCGAAAGGAAATTTTCCCTTTCCCCCAAAACGACATAGTTCCAATGTGGATAAACTGAAACCGAAAATAAACTAAAGGGGAAAATTTAAAAATAAGAAAAAAACTGATTGCGAAATCATTAAAAAGCGGAGGGGCTAATAGCGCAATTTGCCCCTCCGCATAGAAAACACACGGATCCCCCTGGAGCGGGTCAGGTCGGGTCAGACGGCCTTAAAACGACGCCGTTTTGCTCCCCTATTTAAACCAAAAATTTTCTAAAAAATCTCATTTTCTCTCTTCTTGCAAAAAAAAAACATTTCAAAGACACTCCCAATTCCCCTCCCCCTCTCCGAGCACCGGCACAGAATCTGGCCGCCAGTCGTCGGCGCCGCCATGCACAGTGGCGGAGAGTCTAAAAAATCTTTTTTTTTCTCCGATATAGATCCTCGGCCTCTAAACACTCTGACGATGGCTAAAAAGGTAAAAAGGCCTCTCCTTTTATTATTTTTATTGTAACACCCCTTACCCGTATTCAACTCCGGAATAGGGTATGAGGCATTACTAGAACACTTACACATGTAAACGTATTAAACCGAGTTACAAAATTTCATTCAAATTTAAACTCTTCAAATTTTTAACATGCTTTTATAATTCTTTACAACATATCCTCAAAATATTATATTCATAACAAATAGGGCCTACGAGACCCTATACTTACTCATGTAATTCAAAGCTCCATTTCCATTTTATTCAATTCACAATCTTTCATGTTCACAATTCAAATCAATTTCTCAATCCAATATATATATATATTTCAATATCACACTCTCATACTATGAAACTTTATTTTCCCATATGAGCTTAAACAATGATCATCACATATCAAAGACAAATGTTCTTGACATTTCCATCACATAGACCGAATTAATCAATGCAACTCAATGATATAATCATCCATATATCATTATTATCACACACACACACACACACACACACACACATATATATGTCATGACTAAATTTCTTAAACATTTGATCAATTGCTTTTCAATACCGCAATAGTTCCTTCAGTACCAATACGTATTTACCATTCAATTTAACATTTACCGATTATAATCGGGCATATGACCATTATACACAATTCTTTCATACATTTTATTGTCCTCCTTCTCCTCTCCATTCAACATCCTTTATGTATAAAACATGCTTAAATAGCATTATACATAATTTCACTATTCACTTATATTTAAATTCAAAGCTGTCTATTTGAGTCAGATTCACTAAATCATTTTTATCCGAAGCTACAGAGCTCCAAATTAAGATCCGTTAATTTTCCTTGAAACTATACTCACATTTCTTCTTACCATAAATTTTCAGAATTTTTGACTTGGCCAATTAGTACATTTTATTCTTTAAAGTCACCCCCTTTTCACTGCTCAACATATCTGACCTCTCTTCACTAAAAATGAATTATCTCATTGTACAGAACTCAGATGATATTTACGTTTGTTCCCTTTGAAAATAAACTCATTAAGGATTCTAAGCATATAAATTATAACTCATAATAATTTTTTTACAATTTTTAATTATTTTTCAAAGTCAGAATAAGGGATTCCAAAATCAATCTGACCTTGCCTCACTAAAATTAAAATATCTCAAAATGTATAACTCTTTTTCTTTCTCTGTTTCTTTTATGTAAAAATAGACTCCTTAAGATTTCATTTCATATCTTATTCACTCTCTAATTCAATTTCCACCATTTTTGGTGATTTTTCAAAGTCACACTATTGTTACTGTCAAAAACTGTTTTGTTGCTAATTCTACTTTTTCATAATTTCACTTTTTCACTTTTAATCACTATTCAATTCAAAATTCACTTTTCCATTTTCAAGTCAATATTCAATTCAATTCCACACATATATTCATTATTCAATTACACTTAATCGTTACATGATCTCATGTATTTTCACTTAGTCAATTTCCCGTTGAACACTCGGAATATACACGGATACGTAGAGAATTAGCACATAAGTGCCACACTGATATGTAGCCGAAGCTACCACTGAAATGTAGCCGAAGCTACCACTGATATGTAGCCAAAGCTACCACTGAAATGTAGCCGAAGCTACCACTGATCAATAACACTGGAAATGTCCACGGGCCTGCTCACACAAGCTGTCAGGTGTCTGCAACACATGCTAGATCACCCAGCACCCGGGACTCACTGTAACACTGATCTCTAGTGACATGTCACTTGTATCCACTTCTATTCCTAAGTTCAACCGGGAATTTACACTTAACACTTTATTTTCAACACTTTATCACTTGAATAATTCATGAACAATTTTCCGTCCAAATTCAATATTGATTCACATATCAAATAAAATTCACAATTTATAAAAGTATATTACTATTATTTACACATAACTTACTTTGATGTAACAATATAAAAATTTAGCAATTTAGTCTTGAATCTTTTCTTTTCTCCGGTCAATGTCGATTCCACTTCTTTCTTGATCTATAATAACACATTTGACTTATTTAGTACTCACATTTATCAAAACAGTCCTTGACTCAAACTTTGGCAAAATTACAATTTTACCCCTAAACTTTTGCATATTTACACTTTTGCCCCAAAGCTCGTAAATTAAACTTCATCACTTATTCTTATGTATTATGACATGCTGAACATTTTTCCCTTCTATGGCAACATCAAATTCCCACTCTAACACTTACTTATGAACATTTAGTATTTTTATCAATTATGTCGTTTTACTCGTTTTTACTCAAAATCGTTTAGCAAAAGTTGCTTAACATAATTTCTAGCTTCATATTCTACCATAAAACATCAAAATAAACACATTTCACATATGGGTATTTTTCCAAATATAAACCCTAGATTAAATTATTGCTAGAATAAGCAAAATCAAGTTACCGGGACTTCAAAAACGTAAAGAACATTAAAAACGGGGCTTAGAATCACTTACTATGGAGCTTGGAAGCTTGAAAACCCTAACAATGGCTTCCCCCCTTGCTGATTTCGTTCAAATGAAGAAGATGAGCACAATTTGCTATCTTTTTCCCTTTTAATTTATTTTAATTACTAGATTACCAAATTGCCCCTACCTTAAAATTTTCCTATTTCACTTATCTCATGCCCATTTTTGTCTACCAACTTAACCAATGGTCTAATTACCATATAAGGACCTCCAATTTAAAGTTTCATTACAATTGAATACCTCTAACATGTAGAACTCAACTTTTGCACTTTTTACAATTTAGTCTTTTTGACTAAATTGAGTGCCCAAACGTCGAAATTTTCGAACGAAATTTTTATAAAATCATTCCGTGAAATCGTAGACCATAAAAATATAAGAAAAATAAATTTTTCCTTATCAGATTTGTGATCCTAAAACTACTGTTCCGACTAGCCCAAAATCGGGCTGTTACATTTATAATGCTTCGAAATAAAAAAAAAAAAGAGAAAAAAGGAAAAAAAATCACCTTTAAAAAAAACTGATTTTTGTTTTTTTTTATTTCTCCTTGTTTTTTTTTTCTAAAATCCCCCCAAACTATTACATTTGCTTCGGCTTTTATAGCCTATTTTTTCTATTCTGCTGCTCTTTCTTTATTGTTTGCAGGTACTCAAGGGCGGTGGGTGATGTGACGATGGCAATGGGTGGGCGTCGGTGGCAAGTGGGGTGCGCCACTTGTGCTGATGCAATGGAGGCGGCGCTGGCAGGTCCAGAGTCAGAAGACCCTAGGTGCGGCACACCTAGGGTTAGGTTTAGTTGTTTGTTTTTGCTGATGGTGGGCTTATTGGGCTGAATCGGGTTAGGTCTAGGTGGGTTGGTATTTGGGCTTGTAATGGGTTTGGGTAGTATTGGACTTTGTTGTAATGGACTTTTTGGGTTGGTTATTGAGTCTGATGGTATTTTGGTCTCTGTTTGTTGGGCCCGGGCTAAATTGGACTTGTACATAAATTATGCAATTTCTTCACTTAGTATCTTGATCCGTAGGAATCTATTATGCTAATATCTCTCTTCAAGACTAAGAACAATTGACTCTAGGTTGATTAATTGAAATTTCTTTCTAATTAAAACCCCTATTATCGCTATCGCGTTAACTCGATCTATGAATTCCCCTATTAGATTTGACTCTAATCCGATAGATTTATGTTGTTCTATTTCTAGGATTGCATGCAACTCCACTCCATTACGCTAGATCTACTTTTAAATATGGTTTATTCCTCCTCTAATTTAAGCACATCAAATAAGGATTAATAGCCTAGAAAGATTAAACCAAGAATTAAGCACACATAATTGAGAACAAGATCCAAGTATTTATTGCGTAAAAATAAACATCAAATAACAGATCTTAAGGTTCATCTCTTTAGGTATTTGGAAAATTAGTTCATGATAGCAAATAAAAACATACCAAATATAGTATAACCACAAGAAATAAAGAAACTCATAATAAACTTCAAAGAAATCAATAGGAGATCTTCAATCTTAACGGAAATATGCTTTAGAGTCAGCTTCAATGGTATTTTCCGAATTGTTTTCTTAAATATTCTATGATGGCTCTCCCCTATCTTCTTATCTTTGTCATATATAGGTCTTAGAATGCTCGAAAAACCTAAAAAACGCACTTTCCTGTAGGTTTGGAGTGCGATTTGCGATTTTCACATAGTTTGGCACATGGTCATGTGGCAGCCCGTGTGGAATGGCCCAGCCAGTGTGGCTTCTGAAACTTGCTCTGACTTTTCGATTGTCGCTCCTTTTTCGCTCTTTTTGCTCCAAAATGCTCTCCTAAGTATAGAAACATGAATTTAAAGGATTAGAAGTATAAAATTCACCATTTTAAATCAAATAATCATTTAAAAACACATTAAGAATGAGGCTAAAAATATGTTACTTTTGGCATTTATCATACTACTCTATTATTATAGTATGTGATATAGTATTATATAATGAAATAATCTATTTTATAAGTATTAATATAGATTATATTATAGATTATAATAAAAGATATAACATCAATAGTTATGTGTAATTTAGTATATTAAAATACATGTTTATAATTATAACTAAGAATACATAAATTATTATTAAAATTTTAATATCTTAATAAAATATTATTTTTATGAAATTAGATTTCAAATTGGGCTTTAACTTTTACAAATTGTAATTGGGTATTGAGTTTAATTTCTTTTTATTTTGGAGTTGAGATTTCGATTATAATTAGTTTATTTTGAGTTTGGGTAATAAAGAGCATATTATTTAGGTTTGAACTAGACCTGTCCATGGGCCGGGCGGCTCGGCCCGGCCCGACGGCCCGCCCGAAATATGGGAGGGTTCGGGTAAAAATATAGGCCCGAAATATGGGCTTGGGCAAAAAATAAGGCCCGTTTAAAAATGGGCCGGGCTCGGGCTCAACTTTTTTGGCCCGAGCCCGGCCCGAATATAATAAATATATATTTTTTATTTTTATTTTTTTATTTTTATTTTTAAAATATTTTTTTGTGTTTATTAAAAATCGGGCCGGGCTCGGGCTTATTATTTTTTTCCCGGGCGGGCTTGGGCAAAATTTTGGGCCCATATTTCAGGTCGGGCCGGGCTCGGGCCTAAGAGTCGGGCCGAAATTTTTTTCCGGGCCCGGCCCATGGACAGGTCTAGTTTGAACTTAGTATAATATATTTGAATAAATATTTTAGGATACGAGCATCATATTTATAAATTTAATAAGAAAAATAAAAAATTATTTGATTGTCAATATAATATAATAATGAACAATAAAAGATATTTTCGTTAGTTTATATAATATCATAGAATAATAAATTTTACATACAATAAACACTTTAATTATTTTATATAAAATAACTTTATTAAATATATATAATTTATGCTTTTTATAAGGTAAATTTGAATTGCGTTGTCATCAAATAAAAGTAAAATAAATTATTACATTTGAAACTAATATATTTATAACTTATAAAATTCAAAATTATTTAAATTTGCTAGAGACCACCCGACTCGATTTGAGCCCGAAAAAATCCGAGTGCGAAAGGGCTCAATCCAACCATCATATTTTATATTTCCTTTATATAAATCAAGCATGTCAAATTTTACATAAAATTATTATTTTTTAACTATTTGTTTATGTAAAAACTTTCAACTGTTCAATCTTATTAATATATATAGTATTTTAGATCGATATAATAGATATATTAAATTAGTTTAAAAATTTACATGCATGGCAAGTAGATCGTGAGAATATTAATCCTACAAAGAGATATGAAATTGTATAAAATTACTTTAATCATACACCAATATAAGTAGATCCCTCCCTCTACATATTCAATTGTCTTAATTCTAAATTCGAGTATTTTAATGTAAATATTAAAAACCAATTCGGTCTAGTGTTTTTTTTAGGCTTAATATAACATTTGGTACCTATACTTGACACTTTTTTTTTAATTTGGTACCTAAACTTTTTTTGGTCCAATTTGGTACTTGAATTTTCCAAATTAACATTTTAAAATTACTCTAATATACTAACAATGTTATTTTAATGAGGTAGCAAAAATAATCAACGTATGACCGACATGTGATAGATGATATGTTTATATTTTATACGTTCAACTACTTTTAGTTTTATTTATTTATTGAAAATAATTAATTTACTTTAATTTAGATTTTTAAAACTCTTTTTTTTCTTATTTAATAGTAATTCGTTAAGCATAGTTAAATACCTATTTTTTTAACATGAATTTCCTCTAGTACTAACAATTTTTTGTAGCATTACAAATTTTTTTTAACACTGTTAGTGTTTTGTGTAATTTGTATAACATTTAATAAATTTAAGTACCAAATTGAATCTAAAAAAAAAGCTTAGGTACCAAATTAGGAAAAAAAATTTGCCATGTCTAGGTATCAAATTAGGCCCAAAAAAAGTTTAGGTACCAAATTAGGAAAAAATGTCAAGTTCAAGTACCAAATTGGGCTAAAAAAACTTAGGTACCAAATTAAAAAAAACTACCAAATTTGAGTACCAAATGTTATATTAGCTTCTTCTTTTTTTATTTTGTTGGTCATATTTTCTAATATTTGACGTCATTCATGTATGTTAGTAAAAAAGAAGGTATAAACATGGGAACCGTAAATTCCTTTTTAAATAATGGCCCAAAAAGTATTCCTTTCTTAAATTAAAAGAAAAAAAAGAAAGAAAAGAACATATGCCAATCGAAATAAAATCCCTATACAACAGCTAGGAACAGCACACCTTCATATGGATTTCTCAATAATATTCTTGTAAAACAAACAATTAAAATGAAAAAAAAATATACAGTACTCGAGTTTAATTATGATAGTAACATAATTTATGTTTACAATATGAAAATATGAGTTTGTTTATCTTTATGAATGTCTAATTCGGGTCCATTTTATGTTGCCACTTTTCTTTTTAAGTCTTGAAAAATATTTATAATATTTTAATTTAATATTTAACATGTTTTTTATGTTTTTCATTTATTGAAATTTTATATATAGGAACTTAACATTTTTTAATGTTTGCATTATAATATAAATTTTTTTATATATTATAAATTACATAATATAACATCGGACCTTGAATATTTGAACTCAAACCTAACCCGCATTTTAAACGAACTTAATTTTTTGTCTAAACTCATTTTTAACCTAATATTATTTGGTAATTACTAGTCACACCAGGTTCAATTATTTTAAAATTAAGCAGGATTAGATTTTACAAAGCTCAAACTCGAATTTTATTTAAAAAGTATTTATTTATTTCTTTATTACTCGATTCAAGATAACTTGTCGATAAGAATTAATGTGATACGATATTATAAAGAGAGACCATAAAAATAAAAAGGCAGGGAAAGGTTAAAAATTCTTAAACAAGGTTGACACAAGGAATAAAGTGGAAGGTTAAGAAGGTAAGATTTGGAATGTTGTTGTCTGGTTTTATCAAGAAACTGAAAAAAAAAAAAGTTGTTCATCCATTGACTTTAATATTATTAGGGTTTTACTTTTTTCACTGAATACGAAGTAAAACCCTAATCCAATTAAAAAATGGGTTTGTGGTTCAGCAGCTTTAAATGTGGTTGATGAAGGAATATAACCCAATGGTCTACCTTTTCCAAAAAGTTGGTGTCACATATAGAGGACATGAACCATGCAAAAATTGAAGAGACAGTTTTCACGTGGAAAGAGAAGATTAATGAGTTTGGTAAAACCTAATCCAACCAAAATTTTGATTAAAATAGTGAAGAAGATAAAGCGTCTTCAAGGCTCTAACATGGAAGAATCCAATGCCAATGTCAACATGAAAACACATGCCATTTTTTTATAACTGGATTTCCACAATCATTCAACCATATGAGATCATCAGCTTTATCTTTATTTCTGAATGATCCGATCTAAGTAACATTTGTTAGATTGGTTTAAAACTTAAGTTTGACAAATGGTGTGATTTTAGGCGTTTTTTTAGCTTTAAATCTGTTTAAGTCAGTCTAACATTTAAAAAGTGGGAATTTTCTTGGAAATTCTTTAAGGCATTGAAAAATATAGTGGAAGCAAACTCGAAACAAAATAGCTATGAGAAATTTGAAAAAGCCACAAGAAAGCAATACATATCAAGTATTTGAGTAGACTCTCAAATATATTCTTTAACTATCAATGACGTTCTATGGGATGATTACAAATAATGGGTAACAGATCTATTTATAGTTAAGCTCCCCTAAATTCAACAGTACAATTTAAACTCTATACATTTTTACCCATTAGAATTTACATTAATTACCCTGATAGTTCTAGAGGGTTTCACTGAGCCACCAAAGCTTCAAGTAGATGGACTTCTTCATAGATTCCACTATCGAACCAGTTCAAGTGAGTTAAATAAGTCTCATTTAATAAATTAACCTCTACAAAACGTAATGTATGCAATAATTACAAACTTTAATCCACGACCCGTGACACTAACAGTTTCACCATCTTCTTTTAGTTAAAAAAATATAACTTTATTTTTGTTAGGTAATTAATATATTTAAGTAGCACATCTTAAATTTATGATATCCAATGAAGGTTGGTTTAACATTGTTTCGTACAATTACTCTTAGGAAAAAGTTGAATATATTTAATAATGTGTTTCACTACTGAAAAAAAATTTAAAATTATTTTATAATAATGTATATTTATAATTAAATTTAAATAAAAATAGTTTTTTTACTAAAAATATAAATTCTTAGTCGATTCCAATAATTTTTTTTAATTCTGTATCCATGTTAAATCTAATACAAGCTAAACCAATCGAATTGATCAAGTAGGTCGAGTGTCTAATTATACTTAAGATTAATTATAATATATATAATCTATTTTACTAATATTATTTAGATTATTATTTAATTATAATATATATGACAGGGATTATTTAAAATTGAAACCTTGGAGGTAAAAGTATTAGGAAGGTCCTTGTAGTAGGAGTAAAGTTACATTTTGCTCCCTCTACTTAAAAAATGTGTAAATTAGTCTTTATACTTTAGATTAGAGAGAAACTAGTCATTCTATTAAAAGTTTCATCTATTTCTATAATTAAAAACTAGTCATTGTATATCAATATGATGTACACATGGTACACCACGTGTTATTGTTTGATTATCTTGTCAAGCACACCCATTTTTAACCGTACAAATAAATAAATTTTTTAACAGAAATGACACATTTGCACTTTGATCTAATGTACAGGGACTAATTTTCTCATTTTTGAATAGAGGGGATAAAATGCAATTTGACTCCTAATATAGAAGTCTTGTTCTAAAATTATAATAAAATATATCATAACCCAACCCGAAATCCAACCCGCTCTGGTGAACCGATATCCGACCCGAAAACCCCCTATTAAATGCATTTCCAAAGACCCTATTTGGGTGGTCTACTCTCCAGACGATTCACCTCTTATCTCCTTCTCCAGTTCCGTTGATACTATGTATCAATGGTGCGGTGAGCGTGGATCAAATTCGCCAAAAGGGTTCGTCGTTCTCTGTGATGTTGAGGTTCTTGTCATCATCTTCTCCAATACTGGCAAGCTATTTGGTTTTCCAGCTCTGGTTCAAAAGCAATAGTGGAGAAGCTGCAGTACCCAATGGCGACGGTGGATGTCAAGAGGAAGCGAGCGGCATCAATAGAAGAGACATGCACTGCTAAGAGCCGCGCCAAGCAAGGGGAAGGGCTCTAACAACACTATATCCAACACATACTTCTTCCTCTTTAGTGCTTCATAGCTATTTATGGATACATTTGTGATTTTGGCTCCACTTTCATTCCAGCTTGCCCCAGTTACCGTCTCAATTGTTGCATTAGTCGTTTCCTATCATCTGTGTTATGGGGTTCGCCATTTATTGGCGGATTTTTCGGGAAAGCTAAGGTGAAGAACGATGAGGAAGAAAGGATGTGATTCAGCTTCAAATCGACTGATTTGCTGGCTTGAAAATATAGTCACCCTTTAGGAAATAAAAAGAGAAGGTATTATGCCCACACCAACTGTTTCTACTGTGCTCACGAACTACTCGATGATATGCCAAAAAAAGGACGCCTAAGGGTGAGCCTCTAGTCTTTTCCTTTGGTTTGTAGCACCAAAAATCAAACTTATTTTTATATAACAATTAAAATATATTTAAACTATTTTATAATTTTACATTAATTTACAATTTATTTTATATATTTTGTAATTCAATATTTTATTTAACAAAAATAAAGTATTAAATTATTAAATGTGTATGATATACACAATTTCTTCGATCAAACATAGATAAAAAGTATTTATGGATTCAATTGTTACTAATTAAGTTAAAATATGTTTCAAGTTGTTGTATTTTTTTATAAATTTGGAATTTAGTTCTTATATTTTTTAGATTTCAAAATTCAGATTCAATTGTTAACGTCACATTAAATTTATTTTGTCAATTTCACCGATGTGACATTTTAAGATTTTGAAAAATACTCACTTGATAGTCATATAACAAAAAAATAATGGTTCAACAAACTTGAATTTAACAAAAAAAATTAACGGTGTTAATAATTAAACTTGTATTTTTAAATCTAAAAAGTAGAGGGATTAAATTATTTGAAATAAAAGTAGTAGGATTAGTATAGGGACTTAGATTTTAACCTACTCATTAAATTCAATTTATATATTTATAGGGTTTTTATAAAAAAATTAATTTATTTTTAATTATTTAAATATTTTTTATTTTGAACTTATCAAATATGGTAAAAAAATATTTATTTTGCAAATATTTTAAGGAAAATAGGATTTTTTTAATGGGTAATCTTATCACATTTTATTTTATTTTACCTTTTTTTAACTAATAACAAAATTTTAAACTTAAAATATGAATAACCCATATGGTAAATAATTAGGTTGTTTCAGATTTGGTGTATGAGTTAATGGAACATTAATTCAATTGAAAACCGACTAAAAAGCACCACCTCTCATAAAGTAACAAATCTAAATCTAAATATATGTATATGTGTATATTTAAAGGATTTTTTTATCTTTTATATTTTTTGACATCATCTTTCTATATTTTATATAAAGTTGATAAAAATCAACACATGATAAAATTCGAATTCACATGACAAAAAGAAAAATAGGGGAAGGCCAAAAAGATTAGAGCTAAATATAATCACGGGAGTTAGGTAAGATGGTAATGATTTCTCTTATTTTAATCAATGGTGAGGGTTCAATTCTCGCTCTGGATATGAAATAGCTTTAAAATTCGTAACCAACATTTATTCCTTAAGCTTACTGGATACAGAGGATCAATTACTAGATTTGTTCCGATAAATACTTGGAGAATTCAAAAAAAAAATTTAAATATTATACCAAATATTATAGATATAACCATAATTCATAGGATCTTGGATGAGTATGGAAGACGGAATGCTCACAACCTTTTGTCTGTAACGTAAGTTTCACGTTCCGCGTGTTACAAATTAATTCCGCCATCAACTAGTATACACCAAACAGTTCATCTGGTATTAATCACAGTTTTTTTTTTAATTTATTTTTTTATATGAGTGTAATATCATAATTTTTATTTTTTATTTTTTAATACAATGTTTAAAGTTATTTATAGCCTCTTCTCAACCTTTAAATAAGAAGATAATGTGTTTCAACGCACTCGAATCTACATTTTTTTACACTAACAATAATATCGATATTAACTAAGCTAAAACTCAACCAGCATTAACAGTTAAAATTAGCGAAAATAGTTGAAAAAAGAAGTTTCTGGAAATAATGTATTATTATTTCGAAAGCATATCCCCAAATAATAATTTAATTATTGTTCACTCAAAACGAATTTTGTTTTAAAATAATGATTTAATTATTATTTCGTCAATGGCTTTAGACATTACTCGGAAGTTTGCTTTTAGACATTGCTAATATTTATTATCTATGTGAATGTTTATTAATATTTTTAATATATAATTTTATATATTTTTAAAAAAGATTGAACTCAAAAAGTGTAAGTTAACTAAAAATTATATTAACATAGCCAATTGAGTCTTAACTTGATTGACATGGATATTATTGTCAATGCAGGAGGACGTGGGTTCGAGTGCGTTGAAGCGTATTATCCTCCTATTTATGGGTTGGGAGGAAAATGTCAGAGCAAGACAACACAATACACTATATGGCGACAATTGACCTGTAATGATCCTACCACCTACCGACCTTATGATCATTGCCTACCCTTCGTACTGTCGGTTGCGTGGGATTACAAGACAAGGGGTGATCCCTCTAGAGCATGAGGGACTAAGGATCTCCCCTTCTTGCCCAAAAAACCCCTAAGGATGTGCTTGGTTGAGTGAAAAAGTTGATGGATGGGAAGGAGGGAATGAAAAAGTGGAAAGAAAATAAAATTTGATTGTGGTTGGTAAGAAAGAAAAGTTAAAGAAAGAAAATACGAGAGATGATCATTTTCCATTTGAATGCATAAAAATCAATCCTTCCAAATTGAAATAATGATCAGAATAAAGAAAATGAGAGAGATGTGTATGTTAGTTCAAAATTATGTATTTTTCAAATGTTTTATTTTATTTTCCTTTCATTTTTCAGATCTACCAAGCCATGGATGGAAGAAAAATAATTTTCTTTCCATTTTTTCATCTTTCCTACCAAGCACACCTATGAAAAGAAAATTTATATCTTCCATCTTTCTATTTTTCTCTATCCTTTCAATTTTCCGTCTTTCTAATTTTTTTCCACTCTACCAAGCAAAAGCTAAGTGTCACCAAGCTTTCTCATTCTTTCTTCTCTCCTCTCCTTTAACACCTAAACTCGTACCTCCACCACCTTCTCTTCCATGTTGAGTACTCATATCGACATATTTATTATCAAATTATTTTCTTTAACAAAAGTGTTATAGTAAAATTTACGAATTGCATAAGTTCCAAATTATTCTAAGAAAAGTAAAGTAATAAAAATAAATATTACTTAGAAAAATAAAAGATTCTTAACTCAAACAATTAAACCTAATGATAAACCTACTATGTGAGTGAAAAAAATATGTACCAAATTTATAAAAAATTAATATAAAAATTAAATGTAGGTTTGGTTGAAATAGTGCACATCATAATGTCTTTGATTCAAATTTTATGAACATATTGTTTTAAATTTATCAAAATATAAAAATACATAAATACCCTCAAAATAATATATGTTATTTTGTAAAAGGAAATAGCTTTAGGTAATTCTACAATTGAGTTAGGACCCGGTTGATGAGTGACACTAGCTTACTCAAACCCTTAATATATATACATATATATACACTATAGATAAAGTAGAATATATTATTTTTATTACTGTACAATCATAGACGAAGTTAGAAAATTTAGACTGCGGGTTAATTTTTTAAAAATTAAAACGACTATAAATGTCATATAAACAAATGCATAATATTAGTCCATAATAAAAATAATACAAATATGCTCTTCTTATGTTGTCTCTATTATTTGGATGATAATATATAATCGTAGTTCTTAATCTTGAATTGGTTGGAAGGTTTTCAACGCTAAACTCAACTTGACCTTTTTTTTTTCTTTTGCTGTTTTTTCGAATTGGTTTGTATTTCTTAAAATAATTTTCATTCCCATTAAATAATTTTAACAAATAAATCTAAACCTTAAACACATAAAGGTTTTCATAAAGCCAACATACAACTACTAATTTATTTCACAAGAATAAAAATCACTTTTGGTATTATGAGAATGCAGTATGTCAAACACTAGATAACCAAAATACAAGATTCACAATAATCGCACAAGCAACAACAACAATTTCTAAATAAAAATGCTAAATTTTTAATCAAAGTTCAAGAAATTCAAGATCATTAAGACATCAATTCTAATTTTTTTCAAGGATTTATAATCAACCTTTAAAAAATTATTATCCAATCAAGATGTTAGAATTTTTGTATAAAATCAATATCCCCAAAAAATTAATCAATAAAAAACTGAATCTTACATAAAAATCCTAATCTATCGCATGAAAAGTCACAATCTAAATCCCATTATGTACAAATATTTTTCTAAATGGTTTCAAAATAATATTTATTATTTATTAAAAATAAAATATTCTTGATTAATTCGTAACTAAATTGATAACTCGACGAAAGTTAACATCAACCTTCAATAGATAATTATTACAAGCAAAGCATATTATCACATGTTTTCACATTTACTGATTTGATTCATATAAGACATATAAATAAGCATAAAAATTTAGATCTCAGCTGATTGAGGGTGGGTTTGGATGGGCGATTGGGTGCGGTGCGGTGCGTTTAACTTATTTTTTTGTTTCACGCTACAGTATCTAATCTCACCGCCACCGCTGTTTTTACACTAACCGTAGGTAAATGCACCGCTCATCTAAACTCACATTGAGTCTAACATGGACATTGTTGTTAATGTAGGAGGAAATGAGTTTATGTGTATTGAAATGTGTTATCATTCTATTTATGAGTTTGAAAGAGATTGAATAATTCTTTGGACTGTGTATGTAAGGGTAGAATGTTAATTAAAAAAAAAACCAGATTGTATAAAAAGGCAAAGCAAAATCTTGGTGCCCCCAACAAAACAGGTAAAAGAAAAAATAAAGTAAGAAGACTGAAAAAGCAACCCACCCAAACCCCAACTCATCAATCTAACTTATACAGAAAGTTTTCACAAACTAAAGATTATACCAAATTCATTAAATAATTCCATCAACTCTCCTCACATGAACAATATAAAAGGATTCCTAACACCTCCATCTTCTTACCTCCCTTCACACGTCTTCTTCTCTCCCTTCATTGTTTGAACCAGGCTATAACCTCCATTTTTTTTTATAAAGGAAGATGTCTACAGATCTTTTAAGATTACCCAAACTGAAGATTCAATCACCCACTGAAGATCACACCCTATGTAAAACTCCCTGCTCCAAAGAAAACAAGATCCCCGCAGTTGTGTCATGTCCGCCAGCACCCAAGAAACCTAAGACCAGACCCCTTTCATGCAAACGGAAGCTGTCTCCACAATTCCAATTCCTCGAAATGGTTAACAGGGATGAAGTGGATGCGTTTTTCAAAGCTGCTTTTGATGATTCTCACTCTAAAAGGAGGTGCCCTTGTATATGAAACAACCTTATCATTTATTTATTTATTTATTTTCCTCGTCTGTTTGTAATGAATTGAAATTACATGCAAATTCTACCACTAGGATTCAAACCAAGTCTGTAAATTGTTCAGACGTTTGGATCCCATGTTCATTTTATATGATCTGGTTTTCAATGTAATTTTATCAGATCATACATATATACATATACTGTTTCTCATTTTCCTGCTTTTACTTATAGCCAGTGAATGGGTTGCAATGAATAGCATTGAAAATTTGTTCTTGGGGATGGGTGGTAGTTTAAGTTTGAAAAAGAAGAAGAAGAAGAGAAGAGATTAGTTTGAACTTTGAAGTTTCTAATCAATATTATTTTATTACTTTGTTGATTCAAACTTAGGGTGGGTTTGGATGGGCGATTGGGTGTAGTGTGGTGCGTTTAGCTTACTTTTTGTCTCACGCTATAATATCGCTACAGTGTCTAATCTCACCGCCATCGCTGTTTTTACTCTAACAGCAGGTAAACGCACCGGCTCATCCAAACTCTCCCTTAAAATGGTTAGGTTTTGTTTTTTTGATTATTAATATTATTTATTATTTAATTTTGGTTTGACATGTGGGAAACTTTGTGAGTGATTGACGTGGCTTTGGGATTACCCAAAACTTAGATTTGAATTTCTCGGAGATGATTTTCCTCGAGAAAGTGACAGAAAGGGAGAGAAAATGAGAATGGCCCAATGTGCTTGTCATAATGCTATTGTTTTGTCTTTTTGGATCATGTTTTTTGCATCATTATGGTAGAATATAAAGATAATGTCTTACGTTATCTTTGAATTATTTAATGGTTAACATGCGTCAGAAGTTCCTGTAATTTTAAAAAAATAGGAATTTAGTCCTTATACATTATAGATTTCGAAATTCAGATCCAACTGTTAATTCCTTTTTATTAAATTCTAGTTAATTACAAAATTATTTTTTAATTACATGCCTACCAAGTGAATATTTTCTTTTATCTCAAAAATATCACAGCAACAAATTTAACAAAAATAATTTATCAATGTTAATAGTTGGACCTAAACTTTGAAATCTAAAAAGTAGAGGGACTAAATTTCTAATTTTTAAAAAGTACAGGGACTTTTTAGTATATGGATTTTCATCATATTTTGAACTACATTTTAAGTTATCTACCGAATATAACCCAATACAAAGTATAATTTTGGGCACAATGGCACAAATAACCCCTCAAGTTTATGTGAACTTTTAAAGAGGTCTATGTATTTTCAAATTGTTTAATTAAGGACTTAAAATGTCATTTTATTTATATTTTATATTTTGTCACTAACAACTTGACTTGTAGCATTACTAATTTATGACAATTTAAAAAAAATTAATTATATTTTTTGGGCTTAATTGTATCATAAGCCCCTATACTTTTACGAAAATCAATTAAGTCATTTGAACATTTTACACTCAATTGAGTTCTTAAACTAAAAAACTTAATTAAATTAACTCTTTGACTGACGTTGACTGTTAGCTTCTAATGGTATCGCTGATGTGCCCATTAATGGTTGCTGAGTCAATTAACGGATACTGATATGGCAATCCGCACAGGCAAAAAAAATTAAAAAATAAAAAAAATTCAAGTATAGAATGAACCCAAATAAATAGTTGTCCTCGTTCATTTGAATCTAGACACCCATTCGTCCAGATTCATTCTGGATGTAGTTTTTTAAAATTACAATAAATGCATAAAAAATTATAAAAATAATCAAAATTTTACAAAAATATAAAAAATAATAAGCGTAATTGAAAAAATGGTGAAGAAAATTTACTAAAACAACATTTGAATTGTTATAACAAATCATTACAACATTTGAATTTTTTTTTATAAATTCTTTACAATTTTTTATAATTTTTGTGATTTCTATAAAATTTTTCTATTTTTATTATAATTTTTAAATATTTTCTATAATTTTTTATAAAATTTTAATATTTTTCTATAACTTTTATCGATTTTTATTTCTTTTATCATTTTTCATCACATGTTACGTTGTGTTACGACACGTGATGGCTTTAATTGAAAAAATTGGGGGTCGTTAACTTTAATGGTGAAATGACCTTTTTGATGCATTTTGGTAATTCGAGATTCCAATTAAGTGTAAAAAAATAGGGGCTCCATTAAGCCATTCTTTTATATTTTTTATTTTTTTAATTTGTAAAAATTTTAAACATTCAAAAATTATTATATTTTAGGACTATTTTAGGATTTAGGATTGATTGTTATTTTTAAATGAATTTTTAAGTAAAATTTAAGTATTTTAAAATATTATTTTTGGTATGAGTATTTAAAAATATTATTATTTTTAACAAATAATTTTAATTTTTT
The DNA here is from genome assembly GCF_007990345.1 of Gossypium hirsutum. Taxonomy (NCBI): domain Eukaryota; kingdom Viridiplantae; phylum Streptophyta; class Magnoliopsida; order Malvales; family Malvaceae; genus Gossypium; species Gossypium hirsutum. Next base: position 3,555,945 of record NC_053440.1, read on the forward strand.
TATACTTTTAATCGATTTTATTTGCATATCTTGCTTTTCAATTTTTAAAATAATCTTATTTTTCTAAATATTTGGAAACTTAGATTTAATTATTTTAAATATTTAAGCGTTTAGCCGATTGCGTCTTAGTTCGATTGGTATGGGTATTATTTTCAATGCAGGAAGACATGGGTTTGAATGTGCTGAAGCGCATTATCTTCCTATTTATGGATTGGAGAGAGACTATGAGTAATTCTAGACATTATGTAAAAAGAGAGTAGATATAATCAAAACCCGTGATGAAAAAAAGGGGTGGTACATATATATATATAAGTTTTTATTATTTTTAGTAAATATTAATTTGCTATCTTGATCCATTTTCGATAAACATACAGTTACTTATACCAATTACATTAAATTAAAAATTTACAAAAATATCAATAGGACATGTGCCAAAATCTCAATCTTGTTTCCGGAGGAAAAACTTTCTACTACTTGTGTACTAAACAATCACCCTTTTATTATTAAATAAATGGACAAATGATTGTGTTTAGAATTCAGTATCTATTATTTAATTTTATATAATTGATTCCTCTACATAATATTATTAGTTAGTTGAAACAGTCTATACCCTTAATTAAACAAAACTCGATTCAACCATCAATTCAACTGATTTTTTAATCGATTCACACCGATTCTCAACCTAACCAGTTCAAAGTCACTTTTCAAACCGTTCTAAATAGCATTGCCAAAAGTCGATGAGTAGATCAGAGTAGGCATAATTTGCGAGTTAATAAAAAATTTTAGGAATAACTTTGGAAAGGAAAAAAGAAAAGAAGAGAGCGTAGAACATAAGCAATTCTTAATTAGCATCCTAATGTTAGACTGAATAAAGAAGAGATAATTTTGTGAAGAGGAAACAATAGACGTTTCTTAAAGTATAAACAAACTCAACTTCTGACTCAAAAGAGATTTGTTTGCTTTTACATACCCTTACTTACTTATAAAGTGTTCAAAACTCAAGCTGGTTTAAGTGGGACATAAAAATCCAATTCAATTTATTAAAAAAAACCCAAAAAAATTATTTTATTGTTTTATTATATATTACATATTTAGAGTATAGACATGTGTTTCAATGTATACGCATCACCAATGTTTGCATTCATGGTAAAAGGTTATATGATATCCTAGACAAACTCCACTATGTAGTGATGAGCAATGCTAGTAGTCATTTAGAGTTGTGATCAATTGAGTAATCGAAATTATTCATCATCAATGTTTGTATCCGCATATAAATATTTGATAACACTCAAAACAAACCAATAGAGTGTTGGAAAATCATTCTTAAAGTGATTGTATCCAAACTTTTGCTTACTTTCTTTAATGATTTGATTTTCATCGGTGTTGAAAAATTTGATTTTAAGTTTAAATTTATTAAGTTAAGTTAGTACAAAAATATTAATCGAACAGTCATGAGGCGAATAAAAAATTAAGGAAAAAATTATTTAGTAATTTATAAAAGAAGTAGAGATTAAACTAGTCCTAATATAGTAATTCAGGCAAGGACCTAAGATTAATTAAACTGTTAATAATATATGGCTAGTTTCTAAGTGTGATCATTGCCACTAATTTCCAGTAAGTGTTTCATGATGAAACTGTAGCCATTGATTTATTTATTGTTATTGTCAATTAAGTTTAATTATTTATACACATACATAGTGGGAGAGAGAAGGATGAAACAAGGTTCATCTTCATCCTTTCTCCACTGTACAATGAAAGAAAAAAAGAGGAAGAACAAATCCTTAAGGTTCTCTCCCATTGTAGTGCATTAAACATAAGGTAAAGAGATCTTTTCCTTTGATTTTTTTTTGAGTCCTTAGCTTTAAGTGAGTTGATATAAGTGACCATGTGTTAGAATTGGAGTTTGACATGAATTGATCAAGAAACTTAAAGATAGAGACAAATATGATGACGACTTTGAAGAAAAATAGTGTTTATACATAGTTTGAGGTACCTAGAGTATAGTTATAAAGTTAGATTTAGATTCGAACGGGAGAGTGATAAAATATGGGAATTTCGAATATTAGGGTTATAAGGGACATAAGTAAAAAAATATTCCTTAATGTTTTGATTTTGATGGCTTTTACGTTCGACCGTGAAACTAACGATGTTTTCATAAACATATTATCGTATGTAACTAAAGATGACATTGAGATTTGGAAGGAGAAAGGAAAGATGAAAGTGATCAATGACTAACGACTTCAATTTGTACTTACATAATTCGTTTTCTTTACATAGCTTATCAAGTAATTGAGTTTATATGTATATGTATATGTATTAGAGGTAACTGGTGACATGAACATGAGCTTATGCCTTGTTGATTATGAACATGAATGGTAAGTTGTAAGCTTTTTTTCGAAATTAACTTAAGCAAATTAAATAATTACGAAAATGACTTAGGAGTAAAATCATGCACAAGAATGACTTGAAATTTATAGTGCTTGTCGGTGCCACCAGATACATCGGCGGCAACACTCCTCATCATTAGCCAATCATCGGCTTTTAAAAAAAAAATTGGGTGTCACCACTATGCCCAACAACACTCGTATGTATTTTTCAAAATACCTATATTTCTCACAGGTATTCACGGTGGAATTTTTTATTTATTTTGGTGTCATATTCGTGTTAGGCGGCACCAATTTTTTTTTAAAAATTTGATCCCACCGTCGTATCAGGCGGCACCGTTGTCAGGTTTTAAAAAATTAATTTTTTTTTGTGTTGCTAGTGTGTCAGACGATACTGGACTTGCAAAATGGATCTGTTTATCATAAAGAGAATCGTTGTTCCTGACCCTGCTTCACCTTAATTGTTATTTGAACAAGTCAAAGTCAAAGTTATGTCTTGGTCTGAGTGGGGATAGCATTTCTCTTCTGCATGTCCATGGAGTTTTGAAAAATCCAAACATCTCAGAGATAGATAAAGAGGTAGGAATTTATCGAACAATCCGCACTCCTTCGTATACGTCAGGAGTCCATTGATGAGAAGGGGCTGGGGAAAGCTTGAACCCAATTCCTACAGTGATGAATATAAGCGCAATTGAAATTCACCGTTTTTAAAAATAATTATTTTTTATAGTTAAAAAAAAACTAAGCAAATCTTAAATATAGGGAAAGAGAAAAAAAGCACTATAAAAACCAAAACACAAGTAAAAAAATCCAAGCTAAAAACTGAATAGTAGGATGTAGTAAAAAGGAGCAAAAGAAAACAAAATGGAAAAGAAATATATACTTGGAAAAATTATTTGCAAGAGGATTGAAAGAAATTAATGCTTTTTCGTTCCAGATTTTCTAGGCAAGAGAGGGAGAGGATTATTGAAAACTTTTCCTGGTAAATCCTTTTCTGATGAGAGAGGGAGAGGGACAGATAAAAACTTTTCAGGATTCAAAAAAAGTAATAATTAACGTAATTAATGCAATTTATTTACGTTAAGTGGTGTATTGAAAAAAATTAATGCTTTTTTTTTTCAGATTTTCTAAGCTTAATTGCATTAATTTTCATTGCTTTTGAATTATTTTTATAATTATTTAATTTGTTTGGATCAATTTTGAAAAAAAAAAAAACCTAAGTTATAAAGTATATGTGAATTTCACTATTATAATATGTGGTAAGATATATTGATTTCATGATGAGTTGAATTATGTGATCAAGCATGAATATGAATTTATGTTTGATGATTTCACAATGATTGGCATACTATTGAATATGAGTTGTGATTGGATATTATGGTGAAAGTTGCATTAAAATATGCTTTGATGATATTTAATAATGGAAATGTATTATTAAATGATGTCGGATAGAGTTTCGGGTATGTCATAAGATTAGATATATCGGAGGATGTTTTAGTGTTGGGCGTACTTTATTTGTCTCTCATATTCTTTGTTGGGTCGATGAGAGTTCTCTAATTCTCTATTGAGTCGAGAACACATTTTTATCTATAATTTATTATTAGATCCAGAATAGTTCTTTAATTCCTTGTTGGTTTGAAAACATATCTTTAATTCTAATATTTGGATTTAAATTCATAAATTTGTTTATTATTTTTATTAAATTTGAATATTTTTATTTTAATTTTAATTCAAATTAAATAATTTATCATGTAATATTTTAATATTTGAATTTAATAAAATAAAACAAAACATTAAATTAAATATTTAAAAGTAAAACAAATAATAAAATCAAATATTCATATCCTAATCAATTATCCACAAAAGTAAATTGATTTTAATAATAGATATAAGAATCTAAAGTTATAATCCACAAAAATAAAGTAAGATTTTATTTGAAAATGTATTTTGAAATACTTTACATTTTAAATTTTAAAAAATAAAGGTAGAAAATGTTTGATATAATAAATTTGTTAATACTTTTAATTTAAATTCATTCAATGTGTTAATTTAATTTCTCCCTATCTAATTTTTTTTAATCAATAAATGTTACTATTAATTGTTGTGTTTAATAATTTTTTATTCTACCGATTGAGTCTTAGTTCGATTGGGATTGATATTATTGCCGGTGCAGAATGAGTTTTAGTTAATTCTATTTAGCTTTCCTCTTCACCCTCATCTGCATCATATCCTTGATCATGCAATCTGCAACAATTATGTGTGAAGAGCATAATTGCATTCTCATAATTCTGTGAGCGAGAGAGATACCAGGCAATCTGCAACAATCATGCTTTGCATGTTCGACATAACAAGACCATCTATCATTTTGTTTAATCCAACTTAAAATCCAAAGAAAAAACTGAAAACAGTTGCCAGAATTTCATATCAGAATAGGAGGAATATACTGATCCTAGAGTCTGCATGACTGACATTGGATGAATACAATGAATTTTCTTAATTTGTTGCACCTAAGTGCGGAGGAACACTAAACTGCCTATATATTACAGTCAAAACATATTATGCTGCCAAAATTGAACAAGATGACAATTTCAAAGAGAGTTTGAAGAAATCTTATCTTGCGTGATTTCATATCTCCCCGGTTCCAAGAGGTTGCCTTGAGGTATCACCAGAAGCCCATGCTTGATAGTCTTTAACAAGCTGCCAACACAGAAAGGTATCACAACCATGTCATTCAAAATGCAGAATTGAGCATTTACTTTAAGTCACACTTGGTGCTTCATATTTTCATATTTCCAATTACAAAAACAAATCAATTCCAGTAGAAGCAGCACTTGCTGCAACTGCACGTTAGAAAAAAAATATGATATCAAGCACCTATGTTACTCAACTCGGATGTGAAAATCGGGTATGTATCAATGTCCAGCATACGTAAATCCATTTCTTTTGAAAGTGTTTTCTTAATGAAGATATGATCCTCCGAAGACCTTCTAAATGCATGAAAGAACTACAAAAAATTGAATATTCCCGTATCTGCTACTCATATGAGTCCAAGTAACAAAGAGTAAGAGCCCGCAAGGATGGCTAAACCGAACAAGAGAAGAATAGTCAGGAACATTTTCAATCACCAGCTATATTTGTCAATGCCATTCATGCAATTAAATGTTTGGGTTTGTTTGAGCAAAAACTCATTCCAAAAGTGAAACCTGCTGAAAAAATATTTTTAGATCAAAGGGCTCTCTAATGTCATTCCCACCCATATAAGCACCATAACATGATCCACTGCTAAACTTGTCTCTGAATACAGAGAGGCTTCCCATGAACTAGAAGTTTATAATACTCTATAAGGGAAATTCCAAGAACTTCCTAAAAGTTATTTCTACCACTATAAATAATATAACTCAAAACAGAAGTAGAAGATATAAATAGTTTTTCTAGTTAATATATTGTACTAGACCAGTCCATTGTGTGAGTCAAATTGATTTCAGATCTACTCAATTTGGATTTTAAAAATTTCAGATCATTTTGGTTTGAATTAATTCCAAGTTTGGGTCAATTTTGGATTCAAGTGGTCTTGGGTTTGAGGCTCAGATTTTTCAAGTCGGGTCATCATAAATTCAGATCATTTTGGATTCTAATCACTTCAGGATCAAGTCATTTCAAGATTACTTGTTTGAGTACTTTCAAGTTTGGGTGTTTCGGTTTGGATTGTTTCATGCTCAGATCAACTTGGGTTCGATCAATTCATGTTAAGGTTAGACAGATTCATGTTATTGACTTTTTATGGTCACAATACATTGGTCGGGATTGGTTTCCGGTTGATTAAGTCAAATTTTGGTTTGGATCAGACTAGATGGGTATATATTATACCCTTTGTATCAACAATCAAAATAGTATAGTCTTACATTCTTTATAAGCATGTAATCTTGAAAACAGTTCCCAATTGACAATCAAACATAAATGTAAATGTAATAGTTGCATCCAAGAAGTGCTGCCACCATCTTTATTTTCTATCGTTTTGACAGATACCCTTTAATTGATAGTCAATTATAAAATTTGACTTCAAATTGGACCTCATTGGCCACAGAGAAGAATCTAGCAAACAAATTATGAGTTTAACGTGACTATTACCAAGGAGTTTAAAGTAACCTGTCTGAGAAAAACTCAAACTGCCAAAAATATCTGCTTACATGCTAAATTTGCATATCTACATTCCACTTCATGTAGGAAGTTATGTTATTTGGACTAGGGTGTATGTTAGATACAGGTATGCGTTTAACATAGTTATGGTCAAATTTTTCTAAGTTTTTTCATGTATATGGAAGATTCTCAGAGGCATCCATGCGCCGAACATGGAAACTTCAAGAAAAATGAAGAGCAAAGCAACAATTTAAGTATTGAGGGAAAAAGAAATCAGTGAAAGAGAAATCTGAATAATATTCTACAAACCTGCGCCATAAAACGGGGCAGCATCAGCCTGAGTATTTGTTCAAGGACTTGGGTCCCACTTGATTCAATCATTCCCAATGGAATTGGTCTAAATGCAAAAGGAACCTCGATGTTGACCTAGATTAAACAAAGAATTGCAAATTACAGTAAGAAAGATATGCCTCTCTGAAATGCAATGGCGATATTGGAGAAAGAATAATTTGCAAACACTACCTCAATAACTGCGTCCGATGTAAGCTCTTGTACTAATGAGTCATTTCGGATGGTATCGCACGATATTCGGTTGACCATAGAAGCTGCATTTTCATATCAAATCAGTGTCAAAGCATGCCAGAAAGAAAAATTGCACTTAATTTAGGTATAACTGACTCAAACAGATAATGACTAAGCAAGTTGTCATTTCCTTAACATCATGCTGCAGTTGTTCAATGTCTCATCAACACCAATGGCACCCCTCAAGCCACAACCCAAAAAAAGTGGCTAGCTACACAAATTAGTTAAGACATTCAAGCTTATCAGAACAGTGCCCCAAGCAGCAAAGGCACTTGAGTAGAAAAGAGCTAAATTTATACATTCAATTTGCAAGGTGAGATGAAATAGCAGAGAATGATGAGATTCTGTAGAACGTTAAGATTTTATTATGTTAATGTACTTTGTCAGTACAAAGCTAGCAATATCCACACACACCCCAACCCACCTACCTACAAAAATGCTTTTGACAAAGAAAGCTTACAAAGATGACACCAGTGTGGTCAAGGCATGCGCCTAGATATGCTTACGTCTTAGCATTATTCAACAAAAACACCTCATACCCATTAGGCGTGGCCCATTTGATCAGGCACATGCTTGGTGAGCTTAGGCACTTTTTTTAAGGCAATAGGCATAAGTAAGAAAACAGGGATCCCCTGATTGAATTTCACTTTAAATTTCATTTTACTTTTCAGTGTTTTCATTTGATATGCCTTTATTAGTAAAAAAAGAGATAACATCAAACTCTATCCTTCTCAATATTTGAGCAGTCAACAGCATAAGAAAATCATGCATATTGACCTGTGAAAAAATTGCATGTTTTGTAGATAAACTACACCACACTTTAGAGTTTACTATCTTAAGCTTTATATATTATATATGCAAACACAGACTAGAAAAAACTCACATACATATTGCGGTTTACTTTACTCTGGCTGGTGCTTTTTTTGCACCTTGCGCCTAAAGCAATATAAGGGTTTTAGCACCTAGACTGCACCTTGTGCTTCACAACACTGGATGACACTCGCACATAAAAATGGTTTTGAAAAATAAAGCTAATAAGCTAGTTAAAACATTGCATATGACCAAATGGAATTCAAATACAGAATAAGGGGAGAACAGAATACATACAAGTTAAAGGTCTATCCTAGTGCGCATGTAGTGAAAAAATGACAAAAGCCAGCAACAACCAGATATAGTCAATAATTGGAGGGGAAAAAGTATGTTAAAACAATACATATTTAAATTTATTGTTCTCATTAACATTAATAGCCAATTTGGAGCCAAAGATGAAAAATACGCTACAAAGAGATTGAGAGGAGAAATGGTTCTTTTATTTGAATAAAGAAAAGGAAACAGACCGAGTAAAGGATTGTTAATCTAAATCAGACAAATCAAATAAACTATGAAATTTCATTTGCACAATCTCATATAACGGAACAGGCATAAACAGCCTTTTGCAGTTTGCATTATGCAATAATTAGTTGTAAAACCTGCTGCTTGTAATTTGGATTAGAATGAAACTTAAGATAATTGTTAAATTAGAAAGTAATTAAAATAAATCAGGGTAAAAGTAACAGGTCACCTACATAATTCAACTTATTCTATTAAAAGACAATAGGATCAAAAAACATCGGTCCAAGACATGTTTCTGAGATGCTCAAGCTTCACAAAAGTCTCATTGCCTTTTAAACATAGTACTAGTGTTTTTTTACTGATAGCCTGATACTGCTTCAGCTATGAATCAATTATATACTTCTTTGATGAGCGACGGCTTAATACATAACAAAGAAAATATCAAACAACAAGATTAAACAAAAACCACAATAAGAATTGACAATAACTATGGATTTATCCTTAATTGACCTTATCACATAACATTCAAAACTAAAAATATGATATCTTTATTGGATGGAGAAGTTATAGACAGATATTTACCATCAAACTTATCATTCTGTGCAACCACAATTGGTGAGCCCTCCAGCTGCAATCAGTGGACAGAACATTATGACACTCTCAAAATCCATGAAAATCTATAAAAATCTAAAATGTATACATTAGCGACCCTTCAATATCTGAAGAGTGTTTCTAAACAGTATGTCTAAGTCCCTAGAAATACCGATTAAGATACCATTTCAAGAAATGTTGCACTTCAAAATGTTGACAAATATTGGTTACAAAGTTTATTTTAACAAATTCATGGAATGGAACTTTGAGATTACCTTACAAGACAAGAGCTTAATACAGCAACCATTAGGCTGTTCTTCAACTCTAACAAGCAAAACAGGGCAAACCTCGAAATTGAAAAACTTAAACCTATATACATAACACCTAAATGTATTATCATCTACCCTCTCAATCCTTTCTGCATCCAGCACCGAGTATTGGCTCGCTGGTAAGCTCATATACTCAACTGCACCACCAAAACAAAATCCCAATTAAAATAATAACACACAAAAAAAAAATTATCTCATCAGGCTTCAACAGAGTTTTTACTTTCCCAAACCAGATTAAGAGAGTGACGCATCTATTTCAAAAATAAATAAAAAAATTTGGTGTAAAAAAAATACTTTAAAGAATTTAAAAAAATGTTTTAAGTAATTATATGGATAATTCGTTAATTTTGCTATTTATAATTAGATAGAAAACTGTTAATTAAATAGAATCAAACCCTTTTAACAATTTAAAAATAGTTAAATGCATAAATAATTTTATAAACCTTAAAACAAACAGCAACAAAGAAACAAGTAAAAGAAAACAATATATATATAATTGTGGTGCAAGATTACTGAGAGGGCGGTTCAACTGGCGAACGGAAATGGACTCCTTTCGACGAGCGACAAAACGGGCTTTAGGGGGGGAGTCGGTGGCGGAGGCCTTAACGCAGAGCAAGTGAAACGACGGTGGATTTTTGGAGGTTTTGATGGATGATATGTTTGAAGGGAAGGAAAGGCGCGTTGAAGTGAGTGAGGAAGAAGATCCTAAGACCATGTTTGAAACGACGTCGGAGAAATGGTTTCCGAATCCAAGAAGGTAGATAGAAAGCGGATATTTGGGGAAGAAGCCTTGAACTGTGGACTCTGGTGTTTTGATCCCAGGGATAAGAGAAGAGATTTTTTGCCTGCCATTTGCGCCTGTGGTTAAATTGCGTCCCCTCGATAAAAAACAAAATTCAAACTAGTCAGAAAAATATGTACGTTAGTTGTGAAAGTTAAATTACTTCAAAGGTTAAAATGATAGTTGTGCATATACACCTTCACTCTTTTGATGGATACTTGCGATATTTAACTTTCGTACGCTAGTTTGGATGGACGATTAATTGTAATGTAGAAAGTTTAATTTATTTTTTTTTTGTCTCACGTTACCATATTGTTATAGTATTAAATTTTACTATTAATATTATTTTTACACTAATCGCAATAAACTTACCGTGCATCTAAACTCACCCTTAAATTACCACCTTCTTCCACTATAGATCTCCCATTCCTTAACCAATGATTCCTTCTCTCTTTTCTCTCATTCCAACTTTCCTCAATAATTACACTTTCTTCCTTTTTTTTATCTAGCTCCTTATTTTTCCTTAACTAGCTCTATTTTCATATTGTAACTCTCAACTTTTATCGCATTTTTCCCCCAATAATTGATTTGGTGAGCGTAAACATACATAATTCATTCTAGCTTATACATTCTTGTATGTATAAAGAAGAATGAGAACAAGATTCTCAAGCTTAGAACCAACTTCAAACAACCCAAGTCAACATAGACTAGTAGGAGGCAACAGTATCTTCCACAACAGTTGCAACCAAACCACCATTATTATCTACATAACCTGTATGACCCTCGCCACCTAGATATTACACTCAATATCCAAACCAACAAAACCAACCACCACCTCCTTAAGGCAGCCATGGAGAGCAAACGTCACAAACCCAAACTCTAGCTTACGGTAGTTCACAGAGATGCAAGAAAAAAATGTGGATACTTCCTTGCAGCAACGAATATATTAGCAACAACAAGAGGCGAATTTTAAGTTTTATGTTGAACCTTCACTAGAAAGCTATAATAGCTCGCACAGAGGTTTCCCACCATTACATGATCACCAAAGGCGAAATCCTAACATACACTTACATTTAAGGGCAAACATTTTTCTAACCTTGCTAATTCTATGAACTCGATGAGCAGAGGGAGAGATGGTAGTTAGTGGAATCAACAACGAAAGCAAATTGAAAGAGCTCCATATAACAGGTTTGAAACTTATACACCTAACCTTACTTCGTCGCTTATATTCTTAGCTAGATAGAAAATTAAGGAATTTTAGAAACACCCCCATTGGTGAAACCTAGTCACTTTATAGTCAGCCCATAGGTGTCAGTTTCATAATGCTCCTGATCACAAGAATAAAACTGTATACACCTAAAGGATGCAATTGAATCTATTGTGTGGAAGGGATAGTTAAAGTAGTATGTAGCTCAACCCTTCAAAATCGAAATAACAGAGAGTATGGTAATTGAAATGTTGGTTCTTCTCAAGAGTTTAGAGAGGACAAAGCAAGAGATAAGCAACTACTTAAGGGAGTCATCAACGTGATGGTGGAAAATAATTAGGGTTGGACAAGACTTAATGCTAAGAGGAAGGCATATTTGAAGAATGCAATGTTCATCAATGCTCCATTAAAAAAGCCTCACTCGGGGCAATCATGGCAACTTTGGCTTAATGGAATTGATTAAGATCAACTTTTAGATGTAAATAGTAATGGCCTTCTGGTGGTTATCAGCGACCATAATTGGGTTTCAAGCGAAGAGAATATTAGTTGACCCTGAAGTGCAGTGGAAGTTTTACATTGATAGACATTCAAGTTGATGGATTTTAAGGAATCAATACTCAAGAGCGTGAGACCTATTTATGGCTTCGCTAACCAGCCAATAGAGGTCAAAGTGGCAGCAACTTTATCAGTCACGTTAGGCGATGGTCAGCATACAAAGACAGAGATGATAGAATTCTTGATGGTTGACCATCCCTCAGCCTATAATGCCATATTTGGTAGATCAATCATAAGGATGGAAAAGATGGTCGCGACAACATTTTGTTTGAAGCTTAAATTACTTGCCCCTACAGAAAAATGCTACATGAGATCCAATCAATGTACTACTAGACAATTTTGCATGCGAATAAAGCAAGTAGAAAGAGAAGTGGCATAGGTATCTCCATTAGAGAAGCGTGGGAAAGATATATTCACATGATAAATGCAAGGGGTAATCAAATTGGAAAAAGTACGATGAACTTGGAGAGTCTAGATGACAAGGCAAAGACAAGGATCCATAAAATAGAAGCAGCAAACTAGACAGAACCTTTGTGTTTGTTTCATAATGATTTTGAGAAAACAACATAAATTTCATTTGTTTTTCCTAAGACTAAAAGCGAGCACTAATTCACCTTATAGGAGTAAAGGTGAATTCGATCTTAAGGGTTTTTGGCTTAATTGTGATAAGAATGTAAGTTTCAATTTTAGGAGCTAAATTGAATAAAAGGTAAATGTTTAAGGAAATAGTGTAAAATGTTATTAAATGGTCATATGTATGTGTTCAGACATTTTAAAATTGAAAGTGATAATTGAGTTAAATTATTATATATAGATCAAGAAATGGATCAATCAATTAATAAACGTGGAAAAGGAAAAATTGTTGACTAGTCATCGGTGTGGTGTTTGTTGTTGTTTCATTTAAGTAAGTTCGCATTAGGTTCATTTTGATTGATACTTATGTTTGTACTAGGTGTATATATGTGTGTGTTGTTGTTGTTGGCATGATTGTTGGAAATAAATGTTGAAATTGATATTGAAAGACTTAATTGTAAAGTATAACAACTTATGTGTTTGGAATGAATTGAGAGATGATATGGAATGTAAATGACCATGATGAATATGAAACTATGTTATAAAGATGGAAAGAGTGTGATGATGGAATTAAGGCCCATGTGATCTTAGTGAATGATTAGGATATAAATGACATGTCATTAGGGTTTATCAGACACTATGTACAGGTGATTATATTTATTAGGTACTATGAACCGGTGGCCATATTATCAAGTACTTTGTATCGGTGTTCATGTTGTATCAGGCACTATGTGCCGGTGTTATATTTATCAGGCACTATGTGCCAGTGTTATATTTATCAGATACTATGTATAGGTGGTGGATATCATTTCGATGGCTAGAATTTAGCATTTGTCGCGAATACTCGACAACTTGTGTGAGCAACATTGAGTAATGGTTAATGTCTCGATTTACAACTTGAGTGAGCAAATTTATCCCAAGTATCCCAAGTTCAGTTATTATAGTTCTCCAGGCAAAACTAGATAAGGAAATAAATAGAGATGGAATATTATGGCATAAAATGTTATTCATTGAATGAATGGAAATGTCATGTGTATTATGCTATCTATATGTCTTGATGTTTGCTATATGTTCATGACTAACCATTTTGGTATGGTAGAGAATATGTAACTTGGTCAGGAATACTAAGTTTATATGTTAATTTCAATTTGTAGGAATTTAAATGACAAGCATGTTGTGTTTGAATTATACGAACTTATTAAGCTTTGAGTAAGCTTACCATGTTTCTTTTCTTCCTTGTAGATTGTTGGAATCTTCCTATTGATTGGATAGTCTTCGGGGCTCACATTATCTGTCAATCCTTTTGGTAGACTTTTACTCATTTTGGCCTAGTTATAAGTGGCATTTAAATAGGTTAATGGCAATGTATGCATATAAGTAATTGAATTATGTTCGGTGCCATCTTGAATATGAATTTTGCATATAGAGGTAAACCTTGATGGTTGCTTTGGTTAGTTGTGGTACTTGATGGTATAAGCATGCTTTGGTACCTAGAATGCATTTTGTTTGATGAATTTGACCATTTGGGATTGATGTTGTATTGGTGAATAAATAGGTATGAAACTTTGGTATGATTATACATGAATATATAATGATGAATGGTTGATTTGATGTGTCAATTGTGACATATTGGTTATGTAACAGCCCGAATTTGGGGCTAGTCGAAATAGTGGTTTCGAGACCACAAATTTGACGAGAAAAAAAATTATTTTCATTATATTTTTATGGTCTACGATTTCACAAAATGATTTTGTGAAAATTTCGTTCAAAAAATTTGACGTTTGGGCACTCAATTTAGTCAAAAGGACTAAATTGTAAAAAATGAAAAAGTTGAGTTCTATATGTTAGAGGTGTCCAATTGTTATGAAATTTTAAATTGGAGGTCTTTATATGGTAATTAGACCATTGGTTAAGTTGGTGGACAAAAATAGGCATGGTTGGGCATGTTTCCAAAGTTTTCATTAAGGGTATTTTGGTCATTTAGTTATTAAAATGAATTAAAAACAAAATTAAAAGCCAATTTTTGTTCATCTTCAACCCCCTAGGCCAAAAATTGCATGGAGAAATCATGGCTAGGGTTTTTCAAGCTTCCAAGCTCGATTGTAAGTCTGTTCTAGCCCCGTTTTTAATGATTTTTACGTTTTTGAAATCCTCGTAACAAGAGTTACCTATTTTTACCATTATTTTGAACTAGGGTTTGTGTTTAAAAATTTACCCATGAATGATATGCATGTATTTTGATGTTTTATGGAAGAATATGAATGTTTGGAGTGTGATGAACGTCTTTTACTAAGTGATTTTTGATGAAAATGCCTAAAAGGATTAATTTGTAAAAGTTATCAAATATGTCTCAAGTGTGTGAATAAGTGAGAATTGTGGGCTGCTATAGTTATGAAAATGGTTCAGCTAGGCCTAAAATGCAAGGAAATTGAATAAAAATTATTTTACGAGCCTAAGGGCAAAATCATAATTTTGTAAAACTTTAGGGGTAAAAATGTAATTTTGTCAAAGTATGATTTTTGGACTGGAATGAATAGTGTGAATGTTATATAAGTTAATTTATTGTTATAAATCAAGAAATACGAGAAATTTAAATTGATCGATAAAAAGAAAAGTGAGAAAAAGTGAAATTCCCGAATGAACCTTTGGAATAAAAAGGGATACGAATGAAGTGACAGAAATGATCACATGTGTGGCACGGACTGTGTGTAGGCCACTATGTAAAAGTAAAAGTGATGGTCACGTGTGTAGTACTATGTGCAGGCTACTACGTGTACCGGAATGATAGGTTGCATGTCTAGTACTATGTGTAGGCTACTATGCGTACCGGATAGTTTTGATCACGTGTGTAGTACTATGTGCAGGCTACTACGTGTATCGGATGGTAATAGTCACATGTGTAGTACTATGTGCAGGGTACTATATGAACTGAACATCATTGATTAGTAAGGTGGTTGCTATGTGCTGATTCCACCGGACATCATTGATTAATGAGGTGGTTGCTATGTGCTGAATCCACCGAGTATCTGTTATTATTCCGAAGTGTTCATCGGGAAATTGACTAAGTGTAATTAAATAGTTAATATAGGTGTGGAATGGAATTGAATATCGAATTAGAAATGGAAAAGTGAATTTTGAATTGAATTGTTATTGAAAGTGAAAAAGTGAAATTATGAAAGAGCACATTTAGCAATAAAACAATTTAGATAGCAACAGTTGTGTGACTTTGAAAAATCACCAAAAATGGTGGAGATTGAATTAGAGGCTGAATAATATATGAAATTGAAGTTGAATGAGTCTATTTTCACATAAAAGAAATAGAGAAAGCAAAAGAGTTATATATTTTGAGATATTTGAAGTTTGGTTAGATAGAGTTAGAATGAGTTTGGAATCCCCTATTCTGACTTTGGAAAATTGTCAAAAATTGTACAAAAATAATTATGGGATAAATTTTATATGTTTAGAATCCTCAGTGAATCTATTTTCAAGAGAAACAAAAGGAAACAATATCTGAATTCTGTATAATGAGATAATTAATTTTTAGTTAAGAGAGGTTAGAACTATCAAGCAGTGAAACAGGGAAAATTTTAAAGAATAAACTGTACTATTTGGCTAAACCAAAAATTCTAAAAATTTTATGGTAAGAATATATGTGAATCTAGTTTTGGGAAAAAATAACGGTTCTTAATTTGGAGCTCTGTAGCTCTAGGTAAAAATAATTTAGTGACTCTAACTCAGAGAGACAATTTTAAGTATACATGTAAGTGAATAGTGAAACTATAGAAAATGTTATTTCTAAGAGTGTTATGTACATTAAGGATGTCGAATGGAGAGGGGGAGGAGGAAAATTGGAAGAACATATGAATGACTTATGTATAATTGACCATATGCTCGATTATAATCGATAAACGATTGAAAAGAAATGATGTTTATAATTGTGCATTATTAGTTATGGTTAAAGTTCATGTGAGAAAATAAAGTTTCATAGCATGTGTATGTGGTATACTTGGTATATGATTTGGTATGTAGCAATGTCAGAAATGGTTTATGAATTAACTCTTGTTGGTAAGTTTGGTACATAAATAAATGTGGTGCTTATCCATGCTTATACTGCTTATACTATCTGTTTATTTGGCTAGCATACTTGGTGTGTATGCTTAGGCTTTGGCCAAGTTGTGGCTAGATTACGCCACATCAAATTTATAAAATTATGCATTGAAATGGTAAATGCCTAGATGGAAATATGCTTGTGATCAAAAAAGGGTGGTAAGGTTTAAAGTTTGTAATCTTTATTAAAATGGTTTATCATGTGGATAGTCTTCAAAAAAAAAAGACTAGCTTGCGACAATGGTTGAGTGTAATGTTTATATCTTGTGTGATATGCATAGGAAACGGGAGTGGAAAGGAAATGAAATACTAAGTTCATTCTTGAAGTGTAAAATGACGCAAAAAGGGGATGTTAAGTTAAACGATAAATATGTATTAGTATTAAACTTAATGAAATTGAACTGTAAGTAAATTAAATGGAAATTGCAAATGATATGATTTGAATTAAATGAATTATTTTGGTATTGAAATGTATATTGGATTGAGAAATTGAATTGAATCGTGAATATGAGAATCGTGAATTAAATGAAGGATTGAATTGCATGAGTATGTATAGAAGTCCTGTTTGTTACAAATATAGTATTTTGAAGGTATAACATGAAGATTTATAAAAGCATGTTAAAAATTTGAAAAGTTTAAATTTGAATAAAATTTTATAACTTGGTTTAACATGTTTATAAGTGTTTGTGTTCTGGTAATGCCTCGTACCCTATTCCGGTGTTGAATACGGGTAAGGGGTATTATAGGTTAGTCACTTAGGATAAATGATATAAGTGTTGTTTTGGCATGTTTTTGATGTATTTTAATAGGTTGAGGAATGGTATGTTGCATGGTTGTGGTATATTTGAATGTTTGGATTAGTAACTTGCATTGTAGGGTACCTTTTAGGTATACACGGTTTGTCACATGACCATGTGTGGTCATGTGACACACATGGCCATGTGGCACGGCCGTGTAGTCTGTATGTTTGGAAAGTTATTGTTGTACATGGCCTTAGAGAGTTTCACGGTCTATGACACGGCCGTGTGACTTCTTTTTTTTAGTAATTTTACATTTAGGTCCACATGACTTCGGTCTGTTACACAGCCTGGTGACACGACCGTGTGACCTTGTTATACACGGTTTCAGTCTATTGCACAGTTTAAGCACACGACCATGTCATCTAAGACCACACCACATCAGCCTGTCACACGGCCTGGCCACATGACCGTGTGACACATATTTTTTATTTTTACCTATCTTTTTGTAGAAGTTTTGAATTAATCCTAATTTGTTTTAAGAGTTGGTTTAAGAGCTCCATAAGCTCGATTAAGACACAATTTTAGTTGTAAATCATGTTATACTTGTGTTAATGAATGCTTTGTTGATTGATTTAATATTTAAGTTGAATTCATAATTAATAGTGATCGTTAACTGTCATAGCATTTTATAGCTCGGGTCTGGCAATCGGACTAGGTATAAGGTGTTACAATTTCGTTTAAGATAATCTGGAAACATCAAATAAAATTTTAAAATTTAAAAGGAGATTAAATTAATTAATTTTCATATTATAGTAACAAATTAGTTGACATTATTAATGGATAAAAATATTCAACAATTTATTCAATTTATTTTGATGCTTTGGAATTTAAAATTTCAATATTTAAGAAAAAAAGAAATTTAAAATTTTGGCAATGGGATGAACAAGTACAATTTGGCAATTCTTGTGTATTATTTTAGTTTATATCACTTTTTCACTTTAATTCTTGAATTTTTTTACACCAATCAATACTTTAAAAAAATACTTTTTAAGTGAAAAAAACGAAAGCGACCTAAAAGTTGGGTGATCAAAATGAAAGTGTAAACATGATGTGGACTGTACAGTTTATCGCCATTAAAGATTTAATGTTTGGAT
Organism: Gossypium hirsutum; assembly: GCF_007990345.1. Lineage (NCBI taxonomy): Eukaryota > Viridiplantae > Streptophyta > Magnoliopsida > Malvales > Malvaceae > Gossypium > Gossypium hirsutum. Next base: position 3,574,417 of record NC_053440.1, read on the forward strand.
GACCAAGATGAAAGCACCTAAAAGTTGGGTGACTAACTAGGTAGTTTATCCTAAAAAATAACGCACGTTTGTCTTGAATCATATCAACGTGATTAAAACCCTTGTCAAGCACCCATTTAACACGGATTTAAACCATGTGATCCTATCCCCTGACCCCAATGTTGTATAAAAATAATAATGCAAACTTTTAAAGATAAAAGCTCTATCTTCTTTGAAGTACAGGAATAAACATTATCCAAAAACCCAAAATTGAAAATCTTTACAACATTTAAATTTATTATAGAAATATAGATATGCATGCAATGGTGATAAGCAGACACTGCATTTTTATTTTGAAACTTATAAATCGAACTTTGCATGTCATTGATTGAGTAGCAATCACATTTAATCCGTAGATTGAATTTAAGGTGAGAAATCACCACCTTCCCCACTACCATACCCTGAGCCATAGCCTGATCCACTTCCATAACCCAAGTCGTTGCCTCCACTTCCACCACCTCCTCCTCCTCCACCACCACCTCCTCCTCCACCTCCACCTCCACCACTACCACCTCCACTTCCATATCCGGACCCATATCCTGACCCTCCTCCATTGCCACCACCACCTCCACCACCTCTACCACCACCACCTCCTCCACCACCTCCACCTCCACTTCCATATCCAGATCCACTTCCATATCCGGACCCATATCCTGACCCTCCTCTATTGCCACCACCGCCTCCACCACCTCCACCACCACCACCTCCTCCACCACCTCCACCTCCACTTCCATATCCAGATCCAAACCCATATCCTGACCCTTCTCCATTGCCACCACCGCCTCCACTTCCATATCCAAACCCTCCTCCACTGCCACCACCTCCACCGCCACCTCCTCCTCCACCACCACCACCACCACCACTAGCACTACCACCTCCACTTCCATATCCAGATCCACTTCCGTATCCAGACCCTTCTCCACTGCCACCACCTCCACCACCACCACCTCCTCCACCACCACTAGAAATACCACCTTCACTTCCATATCCAGACCCACTTCCATATCCGGATCCGAAACCATATCCCGATCCTCCTCCATTGCCGCCACCACCACCACCTCCACCACCACCACCACCTCCTCTATTTCCTGTCCCACCACCAGATCCAGAGCCACCTCCACCACCTTCGCCCCTACCTCTATCTCTTCCATTACCATTAGCTCCTGAACCATACCCAGAGCCACTTCCTGAGCCATAACCTGAACCATATCCAGAACCTGTGGCACCACCTCCACCACTTCCTCCTCCTCCACCGCCACCAACTCCCTTTCTTGCAGCCTTAAATGGCCTAGTAGCAAAAGCTAAATCCACAAGGAGCAAAACCAAGAAAGCAGCACCAATAACCCTAGAACTTCCCATATTCAAACCACACTTAGACAATTAAAAGCTGAATTCAAACTTAGAAATCTACATGAAACAAGCTTTGATGATGGAGAAAAGGTTAGGGCCAAGCAATCTATTTATAGGAGTTAGAAATCAAATAAAGAAGTTTAAGTAAAACTTGAGATAAATATTTTAAATCTCTCTAATCCACACTTGCAAATTAATAATTTAAATCTCTCCATGTTAGCTGAAATTCTACTACTTCAGTCACGAAAAAGAAGGTTGAGAAGAGGATGGTAATGGCTAGGAACTTACGTCTTCTTCTGCATGCAATTTTAGCATAAAGTATTATCCTATTTCCCAGTTTTGACTTGAAGGTCCTTTTTTCTCGTCACAACTGTGGGCTACTTCATTTTTATAAAACAATATTCTATATAATTGAAAAAAATATTATCCAATGTTTCAGTTTTCCTCTTCTTTTTTTCTTAAACCATGTTTTGACTTTTTGGTTTGACTTTCCGCACAATGTTTGAGTGGCTTATAGGCATCCATCAAAGTAGGTTTCAGTAACTATACATATTTATATATCTATACCTATATATCAACCTACAGACACCTGTCATTTTCTATAAAAAAAAAATCTCTTTCTTTGCCATCGAAATAGTTTATTTCCAAGTTTTAAAATAATGAAAAATATATTTTATTTAAATTTAATTATAAAAATATGAATATTAATATAAATCTTTTAATTTTTGAAAAACAATTAAAGCCATGGGAACTTACAATGGTATCATATTTTCAATAAAAAACAAATAAATATTTTTTTCCAAAATTTTAAAATTCAAATTATTAACTAAAGCACAATATAAAACATGAAATGATTAAAATTGAATTGGGCATAAATAGAAGAATGCTATAAATTAACATATTAAAAATTATATAAATATAAAATACTTTATCATGATTTATAAAAATTTTGGAAATTTTAAAAAATTAACAAATAAACCAAAAATATCTATCATAATTAATGAATAAATATTAGTAAGCAAGTTTTTTAAGAATAGTAAGAAAGTTAATTTTATTTTTGGCATAATTACCTTTTTATTCTTTCAACTTTACAAAAAAAAAATTTAGCTTTCATTTTTTTCGTCTCTTTTACCATTGAACTTGTATTTTTTTTATTAAATCACCCCAAAATGGATTGGAAAAGTTAACGTTTGTTAATTTTGCTAATATGACATACATGTGTACTGTCACATGGATGACATGTTAGCATTTAATCATTTTTTAAAATTTAAAAAAATATTAATTTTTTTATAATTTTTATATTTTTAATAATTTTAATGATTTTTAATTCTATTTTTTTTGAATTTTTATAACTTTGAAAAATTAATTAAATGTTGATGTGTCATCCACATGGAAATCCACATGTATGTAATGTCAGCAAAATTAAAAAAAAGGTTAACTTTTCCATCCATTTGGGTGATTTGACAAAAAATATAAGTTGAAGGGCTGAAAAAGGTAAAAATTAAAAAAAAATTAAATGTAAGACTAAAATAACTTTTTTTATAAAGTTGGATGGTCAAATAAGTTATTATGCCTTTATTTTTTATATAATGTTTTCGTTCGTTCACAAACGTGGATGTCACATATTTTATAGGGTAAACTACATTAATTGTCCCTAAATTTTGTTTTAAAATTACACTTCAATCACCTAATTTTCAAAAGTTACATAACAGTCACTAGTGTTATCAAATTATTACATTTTTGTTACTTGATTGTTAACTTCAGTTAAAAAAATAGCGTTGCACCTTAAGTCGAAGGGTTAATAGCTAATTTGGTCCTTGAGATAGCGTTAAAAATCATTTTGATATTTTAAAAATTTTCTTAACAATAATTATAAAAAAAATCTTAGACTAAAAATTATTAAAAAATCTATAAAAATAATAAAATATTATATTTTTAAAAAATATATATATAAAATATTTAAATATGTATAAATCTAAAAATTCTTAAAATTAAAACTAAAAAATTCAAATTAACATTTCTTGCAAATTTTATTATATAAAAATGAGTGGGATCAAAGTGAATGAGTAATTTCTTTTTCTTTTTTGAAAGTTCAAAGACTGTGATTTTGATGAGATCAGATGTGAAAAAATTAGCAGCAAAATTCTTGGTTCTTCCTTGCTACAATTGATTTTTTAATGATTTTTTTTATTTTTAAGATTTTTAATTTTTTTACAATTATTGCTATTTTTTAAAAATGTCAAAATAATTTTTTTAACTATAGCTTATGGACCAAATTAATTATTAACCCTTTGACTTAAGGTGCAACATTACTTTTTTAACGAAAGTTAACAGTCATGTGACAAAAATGTAATAATTTGATAATGTTAGTGACTATTATGTAAGTTTTGAAAGTTGGGTGATTGAAATGTAATTTTAAACTAAATTTAAGGACAATTGGTGTAGTTACCTTATGTTATATTATACGTCAATAATGGCAGTAGAAATGATCGCAAAGTAATAAGAAAGAAAAATAAGAACATTGATTTTATGTGAAAAACATTTTTTGGAAAAAACCATGGGCAAAGAAGGAGAAATTCACTATTGTTGAGAAACAACAATACAAGAGTTTTTCGACTACACACATTTTTAAGTATTAAACAATCATGTTATAATCAATTTCTAATAGAAGAAGTATAGTTCTATACGGATTCAACTTGTGTAGCATGGTTCGTACCGCGAGGGCTCCACCCCCACAGATCTCCCTATTTTGCCTCTCTATTTTATTTCTTTAACAAGTGACGGGATTCAGGTCGCACAATAACACTTTGTTTTATAATATATATATATAGTAATATTTTTTAGAGAAAATATATAAAATAAAAATTTTAACATTAATCTCATTATAGGTTCTTATCATATATGTTCTTTTTAATACAATGTCTAGAACTACCAATAGTTTCTCCCCAACCCTTAAATATGAGGATAATGTGTTTCAATGCACTCGAACTCACGTCCTCCTATATTAGCAATAATGTCGATACCAATCAAATTAAGACTCAATCGATATATATAAAATAATTTAACATTAAAAATTTAAATAATTAATTATTTTAATGTATTAAAATTATATAAAATAAATTTAAACTCTAATAAGTATAAACAAAAACTTATCCACAAATCATTAAATTATCTATTAAATTCATTTCTATTGCAATTTTTTATGTGGTTATCATGTGAATATTTAAAAAAAATTCAAATTGTGACTTTAGCAATAAAAGAAATTTAATAGTGTTACAAATTTGACCTAAATTTTTAAATTAAAAAAATAAATGGACTAAATTTTTAAAAATAAAAGTATGAAATTTAAATTTTAAATGAATGAAGAGTATAAAAGGCTAGAAGTATATTTTAACCTTCAAATTTTACTCTATAATTTAGTCAAAAATAATTAATTCAACGCGAAACATGGTAAAAAATCATAGTAGTAAAATTTAATTTAAAGGGTGAGGTGTCAACTTATAAAGTTTTGGAAGTTAATTTTTATAAAATATAATTATATTAACTTTTACATTTAGAGTGCGTTTGGTTTGTCAAATTTTAAATTACGTTTCATAATATGATTACTAAAATGTAAATTAAGGATGGAATGTAAGATTATCCTGTTTGGTTCATTTGGCTGGAATGTGATATTCGAGCAATAATATTTTTTTAATTGATATTTTTGTATCATATTTTTTGATTATTATCATGATTCAATTTACAGATTATTAGTTGTCATACTTTTAGTTTATAATATATTTTACATAATTAATTAAATTAGTATTATAAATTAATTTCAATATTTTACATATTAATCATTAGTGTTTATAATTTAGGTTAATATATGTTTCAAGTCCCTATACTCGTTAAACAATTAGAATCTAGTCTTTCTATTTTTCAAATTTTAAAATTTAGATTCAATTGTTAAAATTCTGCTTTTAAATTCGATGATGTAACATTGTAAATTTTAAAAATAAAATCTCACTTGGTAGTCATGTAACTAAAAGAAATTCATTGTAATGAACCTCAAGTAAACAAAACAATTTTAATGGTATTAACAATTGGACTTGAATTTTGAAAAATCTAAAAAAAAATGTAAGACTAAATACTTAAACAAAAGTAGTGGGACTAAATTAAATATGCACAAAGAGTACAAGGACTTATATCATATTTTAACCTATAATTTATGTATTATACATGTTATTTTTCATATCATACTTGCTTCAGTTATTTTCTCATATTAACTCTGTGTCATATCTTAAGTCACCCCATATTATGTATAGTTTTTCATAATAATTTGTTTTTAACTCTAAATCCATTTACTTAAGATACTAAAATATAGAAAAATTAAATATATTGTCATATTTCAATTTTTAAGTGTTTTTTCAAATGGATGTCAATGTGCCAATGGAAGTGGCCACTTCCGCTAGCACATTGACAGGAAATATACTTGCCTTATTTGGAGTTTCAATCAAATCACTTGACCAATGACTTAAATAATCTTGTGGTATTGTGTTGGCCCATATTTGAAAATTCATCTTTTGGAGCAACAAATCTTTGAAGATTTGATTAGATTGGATGAAGCAATCAAATCCGTGAAATATGGAGATTGAATCAAGACTGATTAGAAGACTTATCTTGAGATCTTTGGTTTATTTGGACTTTATTAGGACATTTTTAAAGCCTTTTATAAGGTTCTTTAATAGGATATTCATTGTAATTTATCTTTATCTTAGCAAGCCATTAACTCTTATATGTTAGAGGCTTATGTGCGTTAGGACTATGTATGGAGAGCACTTATTTGTTCAATAAAGAACATTATTTGTAAGAGTACACTTTGATTGTAAAACCTCTTTGTGTTTGGTTTTACAAAGAGGTTTTACAAGCTAAGTTCTTAAAGAGATAATTTAGCAGTGAGAGCTCTAACCTTTGAGGAACAAAAGTAATGATTCTTTACTGGAATGTGTTAAATCTAGGTTCATTGGCTGTATTTGTTTCAAAGATAGTGAATTCATCTCACTTAGATAAGCTCTGGAAATGTAGGGAAACTAAACTGTGTAATCAATTTATTGTCTCCTGTATATGTGATTTATTAATGAAAATAAACTATTAAAAAAGTAGGAAATATATTGTAATAATCTTAACAGTCATCTCTTATAAATGACTTAGAAGTCTTTAGAAAACATGGGTGATTCATTATATAATATGGAAATGCATAGAGTGCTAGCAAACATTACACTTTTATTTTGAAAATTACATAACCATCGTCATTTTAGTATATGATCAAGTAGTAAGCCGAAGTCATAGTTGGTTTGAATTTATGGTGAGAAATCATCCTCCACCACTACCATACCCTGAACCATAACCGGACCCACTTCCATACCCGAACCATTGCCTTCACCTCCGCCTCCTCCACCTCCACTGCCACCACCTCCTCCTCCACCTCTACCACCTCCACTTCCATTCCCACTCCCACTCCCACTTCCGTATCCGGACCCGGATCCGGATCCATATCCCGACCCTCCTCCATGACCACCACCTCCGCCACCACCACCTCCATTGCCACCTCCTCCTCCACCTCTACCTCTACCACCTCCACTTCCATATCCAGACCCACTTCCATATCCCGACCCACCTCCGTGCCACCCCTCCACCACCGCCACTCCACTGCCACCACCACCTCCTCCACCACTTCCTATCCACCACCAGACCCATGCCCTGATCCAGATCCTGACCCATACCCAGAGCCACTGCCTGATCCAGAGCCGCCACCACCTCCGCCTCCTCCGCCCCCACCGCCACCCACCACTTCCCTTTCCTAGCCTAGCAGCAAAAGCTAAATCTACAAGGAGCAAAGCCAGGAATGCAGCACCAATAACCTGAACTTCCCATATTCAAACTGCACATAGACAAGCACTCAAAAGCAAGCTTTAAAATCTACGTAAAACAAGCTTTGTTGGTTGAGAAAAAAGGTTCAGGCCATGCACTCTATTTATAGTTGTTAACAATAAAAAGAAAAACTTGAAAATGAATATTTTAAATCTCTCCAAGTCATCTCAAAATTCTGTCACAAAGCAATGTTTAGAAGAGAAAGTGCAGTTGGCATGGGACTGTTAGTGATGTCGGTGTTGACCTTATGTCGTCTTCGTCTGCATGCTTTGCATGTCCTTTTTGACTTCGAAGGTTTTTTTATATGAAGAATTCATCAAACTGTGGGGGGAAAGTTAGCTCTTAAATAAATAATATATCATCAAAATGAAACTTAAAAGATACCATCCCTGTTCCCTCATCAAGTGACCACCAAAGTGTCAAAAACTGTATGTATGTCCTTGGGTTGTTTTTCAATCTAGAATTAGCATTTGGTTTTGACTTTGAGAACCAAGTTTTAGTGGCAATACGATCCAATTCCATCAACTAGTAAGGGATTTCATCTACAATTCCCATGATTTGACTTTCAAAGCTCATACCTGTTTGTCTTCATGTCATAGTTCTCTACCCATAGCTCTTATTCATTCAAAACAACACCCATACTTACTTTAGTGTTGCTTTACTTTTATTTATTATTAAAAATAAATATAAATAATTTCATAATATAT